>NC_065917.1:2023236-2323420 GCF_905147045.1 Nymphalis io | reverse complement strand
TGCGATAAGTGGATGATACCTGCCTAGATAGGCACTAAGTCCTATCACCATTTTAGAATTGACACTTTAAACTGATCGCACCATGATTTCAATTTTCATTAAACAATTTATCATCGACTCATTTCCACTGCTATTAAAACGTATATTTTGTCTCACTTTGTATCTCACTCATGAAATGTCATAAGCCAACGTGCGATGATACGCTATTTTGATACGTGTCTCCCTTAAATGTTTTATTTATTACAGTCAATGTCGCATAATCACTTTCTGATATATCATGTCACGAATACAATTATTTCTTGCTTCAGGGTCTTGCTGCGGTATTTGCTGCACCGCATCCAAGTAAGTATATCTGTTTTAATTGCTTTTTTAATTAAAAATGTTAGGCACTCGACAGTAAGGACCATAACCGGCCATAAGCATTGGCTCTGTAAGAAATATTTATCTATTACATCGCCAGCGCCACCAATTTTGGTAACTAAGATGTTACGTCCCTTTTGCTTGCATTTTTGACTCACTCGCCTCTTAAACTGAACACAACAATACTCAGCAGCATGGAGGTGCAATATGTTATTAGTTGTTTCAAAAAGCCTTAATATATAATTTCAATGTTCTAGAATATGTTTATTTATATGCAAAAGCCTGCAGTCACCTAACAGTAAATATAATTAAGGTTAATTCTTATATTACATTAATAATTTATCATTATTTATCTATCACAGAACCTACCTTAAAATTACTCGAAAAACTAGTACTAGATATTAAAAGCAAAGACGAAAGTAAAAAACCAGATGAAAATCAATCATGCGAAGATGGACCTGCCGATCAGAAACCGGATGATAATCAACCAGACCACAAAAAGCCGGACAATGAGGAACAAGACCACTGTGCTGAAAAACCAGACGTCAAGAAGCCTTCTCATAAGAAACCAGAAGTCAAAAAGCCCTGTGATTAGAAACCAGACGACAAAATGGATGATTATTAGCTAAATGTAGATAAGTAGATATTTCTTACTTACAATTGAAATTCTTTAAATTTACAAATAATGGCGTAGATATATATATTTTACTCAATTATTGTAATAAATTGAATGCGTTTAATTTTGTGTTTTTTTGTTTATACAATACAAATAAACAAAGTCGAAGTCAAAAAAGTGATGTAATCAAGTAGATTATCTAAGTTCAATTTAATTAATCAATCCTCGTCTTATTACCTCTACTGGAAACAGACTGGTCCATTTTTTGCCCAGAGGATACAAATAGCGATTCAAAGGGAAAATGTTGCTTTTTTCTTGCCACCATTACACGCGGTCACTATTTGTATAGATATTTTTAATTTCTATTTGTATATTAAGGCATCGATGTAAATAATTAAATATAATAAATTATAAATTTATTAAAAATTGAATAATCATTTTAAAAGGTACATTAACCTTTTTTCAAAGGTACATTAAACTTCAACCTGTTTTCAAGGAACATTTTATCTGCAATTTTCTGTTATTCACATGTAATAAATACACCAGTAGAATTAATAAATTTTATTACGTGTTAATTTTAATATCTTTAATATAATAACTTATGAGATATTTTAAATTTAATTATAACAGAATATCATATATTGTTAATTCGATGACAATCGTTCAAGTCTCCGTTTTTTATATCTGCGCGGGAAAAACTATTGTTTTAACTTTTTTTTACCAAACAATACCAATGACGTTCTGAAACCGATTATATTTTTATTAAATCAAATACAATATAGAAATATGTAATTATTAAATATATTAAATGAAGTACATAAATAAGTATTTCTAACATTCGGCCATTCTGACTATTAAGTTTGTCCTAAAACTTACTCCTCCTCCACTATTGATAACTTGGCAATACACCCCTCGTTAATGATTATGCGAGCATTGACTACACAGGTTAGCACCTCATCATCACCTCATCACTTACTGTGACCGTGTGAGACTTCCCAACCACGACATATTAGTCGACTTCCACAATCATGAGGTTAGCACCTCACCCCTCATCACATAATATTGTGACCGTGTGAGACTTCCCAACCAAACTCAGTTCTTATTTATCTTGTTGGCATTTCACCCGTCATCACCAGTGTGACCGTATGAAACTTCCCAACAACAAATAATTCATCTTTACATCAATCATCTTACTTTTTTTTTAATATTCATATTTTCTATATTCCTCTATCTAACTAATTTATTTTCAAATTTCAAAAATATAATTTTAAAATTTCAACTCTAATTATGTAATTCACAATCACATTTTGTTATGATGCATATTTTCATGTTAAAATATAAAAGTTACTTTACTTTAATACATCATAGATGTTAAAATATAAAAGTTACTTTACTTTAATACTTTTATTGTACATCACACCACAAAGAGAAAAATACAAAGCATGTATATTGCCTAAATAAATGTACAATTATGGCGACCTTATCGCTACACAGTGATCTCTTCCAGGTAACCGAGTGTAAGTAATTACAGATAGGATATGGGGTAGGTGGTGGTATGAATAAAATAATATTAATATTTAATTAAAACAAAACCAATTATTAAATGTAAATATAAAATACACATATTATAAATATATCCATAAATAAATTATATTATCAGTACATACAAAATTATATGTATATGAGTATGATATAAATACATACTGTGTACAGCAACAACGAATAAAACGATAAGTCCTCAAACATAACAAAAAAGAAAAAAGAAAAGCAGATGACTAATACAAGAAATATTGAAATAAAAGAAATTATTGGTGATAAGGTATTTGAGACAAAAAGTGATCTTTTACAAGTTTTTTAAAAATATTTATAGATTTGGCCTCCCGAATATTTATAGGAAGATCGTTCCAGAGTTTAATAGCCTGAATTGTAAAAGAATTATTATAAAAAGATGACTTATGTTCGGGCACCTTTAAAATCCATCTCTTCACAGAACGAACTACTTCTCCAGGATTTCCTAAAAATAAAAATTTCTCCTTCAAGTAAGGGGTACACCCCCTAAGGTAAGGGTGAGACAAAACGCAGTACAGAATAGACAGGATGTGCATATACCGGCGAAGTCGAATGGGTAACCAATTAAGACGAGAACGAAATTGTGAAATGTGGTCATATTTACGTAATCCAAATATAAACCGAATAAATGTATTTTGAAGTCTCTCAAGCTTAGTTAATTGGTCTTCGGTTAAATCAACAAAGCTTGCGTCAGCATAATCAAGGATAGGAAGGAGTAGTCTGTGCGAGCATAATTTTAGTAGGAATTGGAAGAAAATGTCGAAGACGACGCAAAGACCTCAGCGCAACAAACACCTTCCTGCTGATCTCATTTACATGGCGAGTCCAGCTAAGAGTGTTATCAAGGAAAACTCCCAAGTTTTTAACACAATCGCAATAAGGGATGACAATATTGTCAAACATTATTGATGGCAAGGAAGACCAGTCAACTTTTGATAATTGTTAAATATTTTGTAACAAAGCAAACTCTTCAGTTGTATAAAAACTGTTACAATTTGTTTACAGTGTACACCATTTGCAATTAATATCATTTCATATTTACTGGAATATCTTCATGTTCTTTACAAACGTCTTTAAGAAATTTCAACAAGTCTTCAGGCTCTGTAAAACGCGCGGCCGACGTACCAGCACTTATTTTACGATCATCTATACCGTGTATAATGCAATCTACCGCCTTCTTACCAAAAATATTACATGCATTTAATAAATTATTTTTATCATAGAAATACTCGTCTAAACAATCTCCTACCCTCATTCGTTTGTCGAGCATTTCTGTTAAAATGACACCGAAATTAGTTTCGGATGGAAAAGCTTTACGAAGTAATGTTTGCCACTCTGACCAGCTATACAAAACAGTTTTTTGACTATTATACCATTTTTTAGCATTACCCGACAATTTAGGTAAAGCAAAATGTATGTACAATATGAGATTCACTCCACCCGTATATTTTTGCACACTCATTTACTTTCGACAGCCATAAATCGATACGATGATTGTTATGAGTACCATTAATGTCTTTGTCAAATTGTCTTCTTCTTTTCTCAGAAAGACCGCGTGATCGTGAGCGTGATCGTTTAGAACGATGCATTGTTTAAAAGAAAATTATCCCACTTCTGATAATAAATACACCAGTAGAATTAATAAATTTTATTACGAGTTTATTTTAATATCTTTAATATATAATAACTTATGAAATATTTCAAATTAAATTATAACAGAATATCATATATTGTTAATTCGATGACAATCGTTCAGTTCTCCGTTTTTTATATCTGCGCGGGAAAAACTATTGTTTTAACTTTTTTTACCAAACAATACCAATGACGTTCTGAAACCGATTATATTTTTATTAAATCAAATACAATATAGAAATATGTAATTATTAAATATATTAAATGAAGTACATATTTAGCGGACCCTGGCGCTACTAGGCCGGGAAAACGCTAGGCAGAAGAAGAAGATTAAATGAAGTACATGAATAAGTATTTCTAACACATGTTATATCTAATCTGATGTATAGATATTTAGAACAATATTATAATTAAATAAAATATTAAACAATAATTGTCTTCATTTTTAATCTGTCGACAACATTGACAGATACTCTTGATGGCGGGAAATGGATGACTTGAATCCTTACGATAATTGCATGTTAAATAATTGGCATGAAAATATTTTGTGATTGCGAATAAACATATATATGTGCACGGTGAATGAATTATAATATAAATGAAATATAAGTACATAAGATTATTTTATTCAAAATAACCGTTATATTTAAACAGATACAAAGTATTGTTTGATATGTTTATTTAACGAAAGGTAAATGGCTTAGTTATATAGTGAACGATATATACACCGCTATTTCATTGTGACTCATATAAGAATGCATCAAAAATAAATATGAAGACAGAGACAATTAATATTGTGTGGTTCTGTGATAATGATTAAAATCGTTATATATACATATACAAATAAATCCATCAAATCGATAATAATATCCTGGGACATCATTCACACACGGCCATCTGATCCCAAGCTAAGCAGAGCTCGTACTATGGAAACCGGACAACTGATATACTACATACACTACTTTTCTTTTGTAAATACATACTTATATAGATAAGTAATACATAATTTAATTAAATCAATGAATATAAAGTATGTACTTATGTTAGTGTTTTTAAATTTTAAGGAAATGGAAATTTTTAAATTTAACGATATTGATATTTGCGTGTCAGAAATATTCAAAACGTAATTTTTTTTTCAAATCCACAATGATTTAATTTTTTTTTATTAGAATATGGAGGCGAACGAGCATATGGGCCACTTGATGGTAAGTGGTCACCAACGCTCATAGATATTTGAATTATAATAAATGTTAACCATCGCTTACATCACCAATGCGCCACCAACCTTGGGAAATAAGATGTTATGTCCCTTGTGCCTGTAATTACACTGGCTCACCCTTCAAAACGGAACACAACAATACCCAAAATACTGCTTTTTTATGGTAGAATATCTAATGAGTGAATGGTACCTACCCTTTTTTTTTCGAGGAGGAAAGGCATTTACGCCTCCCGCCCGGACACGACCGGGACGGGTATGTAGGACTCACGGGGTAGAAGGTCATCAGCATCGTCCTACCCACTAAAACCTCCTCGTTTCCGTCTCACCGCATGGTGGCGGGGTTACGGGAACGCGTTAGCTCACCACCGCGACCCAGCCTGCGGCCGTCGCTTTGGGTGAGTGACCCACCTGTTGTTTTTTATTGAGGTTGTCTCCTCTTGGCCCGGCCGGTGAAGGCAAAGCCCTCGGTCCCACAACAGGCTGACGCCTGGATGGGGAAACGAGTTTGAGAAGACGGTGACCGAAGTCCGTCCACCCAGCATCGACACTGAAACTGGGCGAACCCGCCTCTCCCTCCTCCTACTACTACCTCCTCCTGACTCCGGCAGCCCGAAAGGACCCCGGAGACCAACTCATCCTCTCTCTCTCCGGCGGCCCATAAGAACCCCGGAGTCCTCCTATTTGCCACGAAGCCGCTCGCTGGTCCACACTGCGCAACAGAAAAGTACCAGAAGCGGCCCGCGACACTTCCGCCGCGTCAGTCTCAGCCGCGGTCGACAAGCAATCCGGAAAAAACATCGGATTGCTGGTCGACCCCGTTGCCCAGGGTGCACCACGTGGAGGTGACTGACATGCACCCCGGATGGTACCTACCCAGACGAGAGCTTGCACAAAGCTCTACCACCAGTAGAATTAATAGAAGGTAGTATGAATATCATATTCAAGATTATTCATGATCTCGACCAGTGATCAATGTTGTTTGTCTTTAGACCTTCTTCGATTGGAATAGATTAGTCTTCTATGGGTTTTCTTTAAGAACTTGTGGAGCTCTAAAAGAAAAACGTCATATATATTTACACAATTTAGAAACGGCTTAAAAACTTTCATATAAAAACTACTGCAAATGCACTTCTATCATTATCGAAAACGTCTTCGCTTTATTTATCACCAAGATGAAGCTCTCGATACTTCTTGTACTGTTTGTAAGTAAAAATTATTATTTAAATAGCTAATTACGTTTCTTTCGTGATAATATGTCATGTTAGTGTGAAACGTAGTGATTGTTTTAATATTTTTGATGGTTAAATATCCTACCTAGCTGAAACTTCGAGCGTCAGATGACGTCAGCGTGAGATTTGTTATTGTAAGTGCGTTAATGTGTGCGTGATATCGGTACACATGCTCACATGCTTACACATCGTCAAAACATTTAAAAAGTAAATTATCTATGGCTTCACCCTAATATCTTTGAGTCCCAAGGTACTCAAAGATATTAGGTATGAGAATTGATGTGTAAGCATGTGAGCATGTGTACCGATATCACGCACACATTAACGCACTTACAATAACAAATCTCACGCTGAGAATTGATGTGTAAGCATGTGTCTTTGAGTACCTTGGGACTCAAAGATATTAGGGTGAAGCCATAGATAATTTACTTTTTAAATGTTTTGACAGATTCCTAACACAGATAAAGGTAGACGCATATGGATTAGATTATAGTATTAAGCAGTCACGTGACTTTATATTAATTTACAATTGCTGGACATAGTTATCCCCTTGGGGAGAAAAGTTGGAAGTTTTTTCTCAAATTCGATTTGAATTTGGAACAAGCTCCAATGATTTCCATCTCTCGAGCAGATAATATGCGATAAGTGGATGATACCTGCCTAGATAGGCACTAAGTCCTATCACCATTTTAGAATTGACACTTTAAACTGATCGCACCATGATTTCAATTTTTATTAAACAATTTATCATCGACTCATTTCCACTGCTATTAAAACGTATATTTTGTCTCACTTTGTATCTCACTCATGAAATGTCATAAGCCAACTTGCGATGATACGCTATTTTGATACGTGTCTCCCTTAAATGTTATATTTATTACAGTCAATGTCGCATAATCACTTTCTGATATATCATGTCACGAATACAATTATTTCTTGCTTCAGGGTCTTGCTGCGGTATTTGCTGCACCGCATCCAAGTAAGTATATCTGTTTTAATTGCTTTTTTAATTAAAAATGTTAGGCACTCGACAGTAAGAACCATAACCGGCCATAAGCATTGGCTCTGTAAGAAATATTTATCTATTACATCGCCAGCGCCACCAGTTTTGGTAACTAAGATGTTACGTCCCTTTTGCTTGCATTTTTGACTCACTCGCCTCTTAAACTGTACACAACAATACTCAGCAGCTTGGAGGTGCAATATGTTATTAGTTGTTTCAAAAAGCCTTAATATATAATTTCAATGTATCTAGAATATGTTTATTTATATGCAAAAGCCTGCAGTCACCTAACAGTAAATATAATTCACGTTAATTCTTATGTTACATTAATAATTTATCATTATTTATCTATCACAGAACCTACCTTAAAATTACTCGAAAAATTAGTACTAGATATTAAAAACAAAGACGAAAGTAAAAAACCAGATGAAAATCAATCATGCGAAGATGGACCTGCCGATCAGAAACCGGATAATCAACCAGACCACAAAAAGCCGGACAATGAGGAACAAGACCACTGTGCTGAGAAACCAGACGTCAAGAAGCCTTCTCATAAGAAACCGGAAGTCAAAAAGCCCTGTGATTAGAAACCAGACGACAAAATGGATGATTATTAGCTAAATGTAGATAAGTAGATATTTCTTACTTACAATTGAAATTCTTTAAATTTACAAATAATGGCGTAGATATATATATTTTACTCAATTATTGTAATAAATTGAATGCGTTTAATTTTGTGTTTTTGTGTTTATACAATACAAATAAACAAAGTCGAAGTCAAAAAATGATGTAATCGAGTAGATTATCTAAGCTCAATTTAATCAATCAATCCTCGTCTTATTGCCTCTACTGGAAACAGACTGGTCCATTTTTTGCCCAGAGGATACAAATAGCGATTCAAAGGGAAAATGCTGCTAGCATTTTTGCCACCATTACACGCGGTCACTATTTGTATAGCTATCTTTAATTTCTATTTGTATATTAAGGCATCGATGTAAATAATTAAATATAATAAATTATATATTTAAAATTGAATAATCATTTTAAAAAGTTAATGTATAACTTCAACCTATTTTCAAGGAACATTTTATCTGCAATTTTCTGTTATTCACATGTAATAAATACACCAGTAGAATTAATAAATGTTATTACGAGTTAATTCTAATATCTTTAATATAATAACTTATGAGATATTTTAAATTTAATTATAACAGAATATCATATATTGTTAATTCGATGACAATCGTTCAGTTCTCCGTTTTTTATATCTGCGCGGGAAAAACTATTGTTTTAACTTTTTTTACCAAACAATACCAATGACGTTCTGAAACCGATTATATTTTTATTAAATCAAATACAATATAGAAATATGTAATTATTAAATATATTAAATGAAGTACATAAATAAGTATTTCTAACATTCGGCCATTCTGACTATTAAGTTTGTCCTAAAACTTACTCCTCCTCCACTATTGATAACTTGGCAATACACCCCTCGTTAATGATTATGCGAGCATTGACTACACAGGTTAGCACCTCATCATCACCTCATCACATACTGTGACCGTGTGAGACTTCCCAACCACGACATATTAGTCGACTTCCACAATCATGAGGTTAGCACCTCACCCCTCATCACATAATATTGTGACCGTGTGAGACTTCCCAACCAAACTCAGTTCTTATTTGTCTTGTTGGCATTTCACCTGTCATCACCAGTGTGACCGTGTGAAACTTCCCAACATCAAATAATTCATCTTTACATCAATCATCTTACTTTTTTTTTTAATATTCATATTTTCTATATTTCTCTTTCTAACTAATTTATTTTCAAATTTCAAAAATATAATTTTAAAATTTCAACTCTAATTATGTAATTCACAATCACACTTTGTTATAATGCATATTTTCATGTTAAAATATAAAAGTTACTTTACTTTAATACATCATAGATGTTAAAATATAAAAGTTACTTTACTTTAATACTTTTATTGCACATCACACCACAAAGAGAAAAATACAAAGCATGTATATTGCCTAAATAAATGTACAATTATGGCGACCTTATCGCTACACAGAGATCTCTTCCAGGTAACCGAGTGTAAGTAATTACAGATAGGATATGGGGTAGGTGGTGGTATTTTATTTTTTATTTTTTATTTTATTTATTTAAGATTCACCAGTGGTAAATACATCAACACGTACAAAGGTATACAATTTTAATACAACTTAAAACTAAATGCATTACCTATTAAGGTGAATACCACTTGCAAAGATAAAGTTGGAGATGACAAACTTATAAATAATTAATTGTTAGTAAATCAAGGTTAAAAATGACAAGAATTAACAATAATAGTAAAATAAAAAAATACAAATATAAACAAAATAAATTAGTTAGCTGACAATTTTGACAATATTTTTTTGTGAAACTTGTTTGATGAGTCTCCAAAAGGGTCTAAAACAGCACTGTGCTCATTCAAAATTCCACATATGCGAGATACAGGTGAATTGCTTCCTAAAACAGTTTTGCGGAAAGGTCTTACTAATGGTGTTATTGGTTTACGTGGATATCTAATGGGAACATTCAATTTAATTTTTGATATCAGAAACGAGTTATCATAGTTGTTGTTAAGTGTTTTATAAAGAAATTTTAAATCCAACAAATCCCTCCGATCACTTAGTGAAAGAATTTTGAAAAATTCCAATCTTTTTTTGTAAGAAGGAAGTATTTTCCCTTTACCTAACGAGAAAGTAAGATGATAAAGAAAACGTTTCTGTATCCTCTCAAGTCTTAGGCAGTGTGTTGCATAATGTGGCCTCCAAACAACGCTTCCGTATTCCAGTATACTCCTGACTAAGCTATTAAATAAAATAATTTTTGTTCTAGGATTTCGAAATAATCTTCCATTTCTTATTACAAAACCTAACATTTTCGAGGCACGGCTAATTACACCATCAATATGAGGTATGAAAGTTAGTTTTTTGTCGAAGATTACTCCCAGGTCTGAAATTCTGTCCACAGATTTAATAGGGGCACCAGCTATGTAATAATTCGTTTGAAATTCTTTTAAACTCCTGGTGAATGATATCCATGAACATTTTACTGAATTAAGTCTCATGCCGTTATCATTACACCAATGGTATAATCTTGTCAGATCATCTTGTAAAAGAATAGTGTCATTTGGTTCTTCAATCATTTTAAGAAGTTTGACATCGTCAGCATACAGAAATGGTGTAGAATATTTAAAACAATTAGGCAGATCGTTTATGAATATATTGAAGAGCAGCGGACCCAGGTGTGACCCTTGTGGGACTCCAGATTTTACATCACATTCAACCGATTCATAACCGCCGGCAACAACATAAAAATGTCTTTCTGTAAGATATGATGCTAGAAATCTCAGTAAAGATCCGACAATACCATAATTGGACAACTTCAAGACTAGTACTGAACATGGAACCAGGTCAAATGCTTTACTTAAGTCTGTGTAGATAACATCCACTCTCTTGTTCCTATCAACAGATTCAAATAAGATTTCGGAGTAATTTACTAGATTTGTGCATGTAGATCTACCGGCTATGAAGCCATGCTGGTGGGTACTAAGAAAACATTTAACATGACTGTAAATATATGGATATATTAGAGACTCCAACACCTTACCAAAGATAGAAAGGATTGAAATAGGCCTATAGTTTTTTACATAATTTTTTTCTCCACTTTTGAAAATAGGGACTACTTTCGCAGTTTTCCACTTAGAAGGAAATATTCCGGTGACTAATGCTTTGTTAAAAATAATTGTTAGTGGTACAGCAAGACTTTGGGCACAGTTTATAATAAAATTAGGCGGAATATTGTCAGATCCAGAACCCCTATTTATATCTAAATTCTTTAATTTATTAATGACTTCGGATTCATCAAGCTGGATCAAAGGTAGGCTATTATTGCAACTGACTGTAGCATCCATGGTTCGCAGTATTTTGTCCATATCATACTTGCTCTCGTTTTCTTCATACAGCGAAGAGAACTGTGACGCAAATAGGTTACAAATTGCTAAGCCATCAGACGCTACAGTTTCATCATTTTTCATTAATGTTGGATAGGTGTTAACATTTTTATCGCGTTTGCTTTTCATATATGACCAGAAAAATTTACTGTTGGATCTAATCTTTTCTTCTGCAAAGTTAAGATAAGAATTGTAACACTCAATAGATAGTCTATCGCATCGTTTTTCTAAGAGCGTAAGTGACAAACCATCCATAGCATTTTTGTATTTTTTAAATTTCAATCTTAGTTTTTCCTTTTCTCTTATTCTCTTTATTAGAGTTTTGTTGAACCAAGGTGGATATTTTAATGATTTTGTTCTTTTGAAATTCGGCGTGTAAAGTTCTATAGAATTATATATCTTCGTATATAGGTAATCAACCATTGTGTTAATATCATGAAGCTCTGCAAATTTTTCACTCCAGTCTATACTTTTAAGAAATTCATTTATAGCTACAAAATTGGCCTTAGCGAAATTATATTTTTTGATATCTTGATTAATCCTCAAGTTTTCCTGCAAATTGTGTGTTACGACAATATCAATATTAAGGGGTGGGTGTAGTGGATCAATGCGAGTCAATTCTTTAGGGGCATTATCTACTGTAACCGTTAACGATTCACCATTAAAAAACACTAGATCGAGTACTTTATTTTTTACATTCTTAATGCGATTCATTTGACGAAGACAATTAGTATGGGAAAAGTCTATTAAAGATTGAGCTAAAGTAGTCGTATGGTAACTATCATGGGGACCATCAGCCAAGTTCCAATCAATGCAACTTAAGTTAAAATCGCCAATTATTAGTGTGTTATATTTCGTTTGTTCTGTAACACGATTAAAATTGTCCATAAATGTTTCCAAGACTTTTTTATTAACTGGTGGAGGAATGTAGGTTGCGCAAATAGCAATTTTTATAGATGGTTTTATTTCTAGAACGATCCACAAATCCTCACAAGAACTATCCCAGTGGACCATTCTTCGAGAAATAAGTCTATTGGACACGGCAACCAGCACTCCTCCCCCATGTTTTTTTTTAGAGTTATACATGTCTCTATCCCTTCTATAAACATTATAATTGCAGCCAAACATCTCACAATTAAGAATGCTGTCACATAACCAGGTTTCTGTGAGTATTATTAAATCATACGTACAACAACAAATATTTCTATATAGATCATTAGTTTTTGTTCGTAAACCTTGAACATTTTGATAATAAATATTTAATCGATTGAATTTTACACAACTGAAATCAAGTTAACATGCAAAAAGTAGTATGACTAATTTAACTTATCAAGACAGTCCATGTTAAATATAATTTTGTAATCAGAATTATCGGTTTTTCTCACAAATATACGCCCATTTCGTACCCATACGTGTCTGTACTTCAATTCCTTTGCCTTGCGCCTCGTAGCTGCATGTAGTAATTTATTGGCTGCAGATAAATGTTCGCATACATATACTGGCACAGTATTTCCTCCAATACCTAGATGAGAACTATTTAATTTTGCAGTTGGATATTTCTTGTTAAATTTTATAACTGCTGCCAATAGTTGATCACGAACAGATGGCGAATTTAGTTGTAAGATAATAGATCGCGGTCGCGTTGAATTACGATTCATTTTTGCAGTTCGCGTACAATTTTGTATGTTGCAATCTTCAATATTAAAGCCAAAAGGTATGAATAAAATAATATTAATATTTAATTAAAACAAAACCAATTATTAAATGTAAATATAAAATACACATACTATACATATATCCATAAATAAATTATATTATCAGTACATACAAAATTATAAATATATGATATAAATACATACTGTGTACAGCAACAACGAATAAAACGATAAGTCCTCAAACATAACAAAAAAGAAAAAAGAAAAGCAGATGACTAATACAAGAAATACTGAAATAAAAGAAATTATTGGTGATAAGGCATTTGAGACAAAAAGTGATCTTTTACAAGTTTTTTAAAAATATTTATAGATTTGGCCTCCCGAATATTTATAGGAAGATCGTTCCAGAGTTTAATAGCCTGAATTGTAAAAGAATTATTATAAAAAGATGACTTATGTTCGGGCACCTTTAAAATCCATCTCTTCACAGAACGAACTACTTCTTCAGGATTTCCTAAAAATAAAAATTTCTCCTTCAAGTAAGGGGGAGTATAAGGGTGAGACAAAACGCAGTACAGAATAGACAGGATGTGCATATACCGGCGAAGTCGAATGGGTAACCAATTAAGACGAGAACGAAATTGTGAAATGTGGTCATATTTGTGTAATCCAAATATAAACCGAATAAATGTATTTTGAAGTCTCTCAAGCTTAGTTAATTGGTCTTCGGTTAAATCAACAAAGCTTGCGTCAGCATAATCAAGGATAGGAAGGAGTAGAGTCTGTGCGAGCATAATTTTAGTAGGAATTGGAAGAAAATGTCGAAGACGACGCAAAGACCTCAGCGCAACAAACACCTTCCTGCTGATCTCATTTACATGGCGAGTCCAGCTAAGAGTGTTATCAAGGAAAACTCCCAAGTTTTTAACACAATCGCAATAAGGGATGACAATATTGTCAAACATTATTGATGGCAAGGAAGACCAGTCAACTTTTGATAATTGTTAAATATTTTGTAACAAAGCAAACTCTTCAGTTGTATAAAAACTGTTACAATTTGTTTACAGTGTACACCATTTGCAATTAATATCATTTCATATTTACTGGAATATCTTCATGTTCTTTACAAACGTCTTTAAGAAATTTCAACAAGTCTTCAGGCTCTGTAAAACGCGCGGCCGACGTACCAGCACTTATTTTACGATCATCTATACCGTGTATAATGCAATCTACCGCCTTCTTACCAAAAATATTACATGCATTTAATAAATTATTTTTATCATAGAAATACTCATCTAAACAATCTCCTACCCTTATTCGTTTGTCGAGCATTTCTGTTAAAATGACACCGAAATTAGTTTCGGATGGAAACAGACATTGATGGGCAAGCACCTTCTCTACTGGACCTTCTGCTGACTTCTCACCCGGTGGAATATCAGGTTGTGGTTCAGGCTCCTTTTGGCTCTTCGGATCACAGCCTTATTTCTACCAAAGTGCCACAGGCCAAGCTGCCGCCACTAGCGGTATGCAAACGTCGCGTTTGGCACTATAAGTCGGCGGATTGGGACGGTATGCGCGATTACTATGCGTCGGTCCCTTGGAAGGAACGTTGCTTCAGTGGAAATGACCCGACAGCTAGTGCCGCTGCTGTTGCTGGCGAGATCATGCTGGGAATGGAATACTACATTCCTAGCTCAGATCTCGTCAGTAGGAGTACGCGTAACCGTTGGTTCACTCGTGAATGTGCCGATGCTGTATCATCTAAGCAGGCGGCATATCGCAAGTGGATCAACGGCTGCATAACCGGGGCATCTAACATTGACTCACTGAAAGCAAACTATAATAAAAATTCCAAGTCCTGTAGAAAGGCATACACGAGAGCGGATGCACAGCGCATTGTACAGATTGGTCATGACCTTGTTTCGCATCCTAGGGGCTCCCGTAGCTTCTGGCGTCTGACCAAGTCTGTGCAAAACAATTTCTGCCAACCTTCGCTGCCACCGCTCAGAAATCCGGACGGATCGCTAGCTCACAGTCCGCAAGAGCAAGCTGATCTCCTGGCTAAACTCTTTGCCGACAATTCCGTCATCGATGATTGTAGTGCACTGCCACCTACAATACCTGCATGTGGCCATACGATGCCTGACATTAAAATCAGGCAACGTGATGTGCGTGCGGAGCTGCAATCACTTGATGTACGGAAAGCTAGCGGTCCCGATGGAATACCAGCCATAGTGCTGAAGAAGTGCGCAGCGGAGCTGTCTCCTGTGTTAACGCGCCTGTTTCAACTTTCTCTCTCTTCGGGAAGTGTGCCGGAGGCTTGGAGAAGAGCTAATGTGCAAGCGGTTCCCAAAAAAGGGGATCGGTCTGACCCGGCAAATTATCGGCCAATAGCTATCACCTCAGTACTTTGTAAGGTGATGGAACGGATTTTAAACAACCAACTGATCCATTACCTAGAAGATCACTCTTTAAGTAATGATCGTCAATACGGGTTTCGACCAAAACGGTCCACAGGTGATCTTCTAGCGTACGTAACGCACCTCTGGGGTGAAGCTATCGACAAGCATGGAGAATCGTTGGCTGTCAGCCTCGATATCTCCAAGGCTTTCGACAGGGTCTGGCACAGAAGTCTTCTCTCCAAGCTGCCGGCATATGGTCTGCCTGCTCAGCTATGCACCTGGATTGCCAGCTTCCTACACAAGCGTAGCCTTCGTGTTTTAGTTGATGGTTGCGCTTCACAATTCTATGTAGTGAATGCTGGGGTCTACCCGGGGATCTGTGCTATCTCCCACACTCTTTCTTTTGCATATCAATGATATGCTCTCTCTTGGGAACATACATTGCTATGCAGACGATAGTACAGTGCATGGTGGATACCACGGACGCGCAGTGGCTGGGCGAGCGGAAATTGAGGAGAGGCGGAAGAATCTTGTCATTGAACTCGATAGGACATTAGAGCTCATCGCCAAATGGGGCTCTGATAATCTTGTTGAGTTTAATGCCAAGAAAACACAGGTATGCGCTCTCACGGCGAAAAAGTCAACATTTTCCCCTCTTCCCTCCCTCTGTGGTACTCCGCTGGTGATGCAAAGCAAAATCGCCATGCTGGGGATTGACGTTCGCTGCGACCTTAGTCCAAGGGATTACATCGAGGCTGTTATAAAAACAGCTTCACGGAAACTCGGAGTTCTGAACAAGGTGCGGCGCTTTTTCACGCCACAACAACTGTGCCTGCTGTACAAAACACAGGTACGGTCTTGCGTGGAATATTGCTCGCACCTTTGGGATGGCTCCGCTAAATACCTACTTGAGGCCTTGGACCGGTTGTAGCGACGTGCCGTACGCATTATTGGCGACGTAAAGGTCACAAACACCCTTGAACCTTTACAATTGCGTCGTGAGATAGCAGCACTGAGCGCTTTCTATCGACTGTATCACGGCGAGTGCTCTGAGGAATTATTCTCTCTAATTCCTGCTTCCCCCTTCCTTCTTAAGTCCACTCGAGCTGGTTCTCGATGTCACCGCCTAACTGTGACATCAATTCCATCGCGAACAAAGAAATTTGGCAACTCCTTTCTTTGTCGCACTTCCAAAAAATGGAATTCCTTACCAGCTCACGTGTTCCCCTCCTCTTACAACCCGAGTTTCTTCAAACGAGGCGTGAAGAGGCATCTTGCGGGCCGGCAAGGCGAAGGCGGCTAGTGCAGAACGTTTTTCCCGTCTGTACTGGCCGTCGTCGCGTTTGGACTGTACTACCACTTACCATCAGGTGGAGTAGAGTCATTTGCCCTCCCGGCGAATATAAAAAAAAAAAAAAAGCTTTACGAAGTAATGTTTGCCACTCTGACCAGCTATACAAAACAGTTTTTTGACTATTATACCATTTTTTAGCATTACCCGACAATTTAGGTAAAGCAAAATGTACAATATGAGATTCACTACACCCGTATATTTTTGCACACTCATTTACTTTCGACAGCCATAAATCGATACGATGATTGTTATGAGTACCATTAATGTCTTTGTCAAATTGTCTTCTTCTTTTCTCAGAAAGACCGCGTGATCGTGAGCGTGATCGTTTAGAACGATGCATTGTTTAAAAGAAAATTATCCCACTTCTGATAATAAATACACCAGTAGAATTAATAAATTTTATTACGAGTTAATTTTAATATCTTTAATATATAATAACTTATGAAATATTTCAAATTAAATTATAACAGAATATCATATATTGTTAATTCGATGACAATCGTTCAGTTCTCCGTTTTTTATATCTGCGCGGGAAAAACTATTGTTTTAACTTTTTTTACCAAACAATACTAATGACGTTCTGAAACCGATTATATTTTTATTAAATCAAATACAATATAGAAATATGTAATTATTAAATATATTAAATGAAGTACATATTTAGCGGACCCTGGCGCTACTAGGCCGGGAAAACGCTAGGCAGAAGAAGAAGATTAAATGAAGTACATGAATAAGTATTTCTAACACATGTTATATCTAATCTGATGTATAGATATTTAGAACAATATTATAATTAAATAAAATATTAAACAATAATTGTCTACATTTTTAATCTGTCGACAACATTGACAGATACTCTTGATGGCGGGAAATGGATGACTTGAATCCTTACGATAATTGCATGTTAAATAATTGGCATGAAAATATTTTGTGATTGCGAATAAACATATATATGTGCACGGTGAATGAATTATAATATAAATGAAATATAAGTACATAAGATTATTTTATTCAAAATAACCGTTATATTTAAACAGATACAAAGTATTGTTTGATATGTTTATTTAACGAAAGGTAAATGGCTTAGTTATATAATGAACGATATATACACCGCTATTTCATTGTGACTCATATAAGAATGCATCAAAAATAAATATGAAGACAGAGACAATTAATATTGTGTGGTTCTGTGATAATGATTAAAATCGTTATATATACATATACAAATAAATCCATCAAATCGATAATAATATCCTGGGACATCATTCACACACGGCCATCTGATCCCAAGCTAAGCAGAGCTCGTACTATGGAAACCAGACAACTGATATACTACATACACTACTTTTCTTTTGTAAATACATACTTATATAGATAAGTAATACATAATTTAATTAAATCAATGAATATAAAGTATGTACTTATGTTAGTGTTTTTAAATTTTAAGGAAATGGAAATTTTTAAATTTAACGATATTGATATTTGCGTGTCAGAAATATTCAAAACGTAATTTTTTTTTCAAATCCACAATGATTTAATTTTTTTTTATTAGAATATGGAGGCGAACGAGCATATGGGCCACCTGATGGTAAGTGGTCACCAACGCTCATAGATATTTGAATTATAATAAATGTTAACCATCGCTTACATCACCAATGCGCCACCAACCTTGGGAAATAAGATGTTATGTCCCTTGTGCCTGTAATTACACTGGCTCACCCTTCAAAACGGAACACAACAATACCCAAAATACTGCTTTTTTGTGGTAGAATATCTAATGAGTGAATGGTACCTACCCTTTTTTTTTCGAGGAGGAAAGGCATTTACGCCTCCCGCCCGGACACGACCGGGACGGGTATGTAGGACTCACGGGGTAGAAGGTCATCAGCATCGTCCTACCCACTAAAACCTCCTCGTTTCCGTCTCACCGCATGGTGGCGGGGTTACGGGAACGCGTTAGCTCACCACCGCGACCCAGCCTGCGGCCGTCGCTTTGGGTGAGTGACCCACCTGTTGTTTTTTATTGAGGTTGTCTCCTCTTGGCCCGGCCGGTGAAGGCAAAGCCCTCGGTCCCACAACAGGCTGACGCCTGGATGGGGAAACGAGTTTGAGAAGACGGTGACCGAAGTCCGTCCACCCAGCATCGACACTGAAACTGGGCGAACCCGCCTCTCCCTCCTCCTACTACTACCTCCTCCTGACTCCGGCAGCCCGAAAGGACCCCGGAGACCAACTCCTCCTCTCTCTCTCCGGCGGCCCATAAGAACCCCGGAGTCCTCCTATTTGCCACGAAGCCGCTCGCTGGTCCACACTGCGCAACAGAGAAGTACCAGAAGCGGCCCGCGACACTTCCGCCGCGTCAGTCTCAGCCGCGGTCGACAAGCAATCCGGAAAAAACATCGGATTGCTGGTCGACCCCGTTGCCCAGGGTGCACCACGTGGAGGTGACTGACATGCACCCCGGATGGTACCTACCCAGACGAGAGCTTGCACAAAGCTCTACCACCAGTAGAATTAATAGAAGGTAGTATGAATATCATATTCAAGATTATTCATGATCTCGACCAGTGATCAATGTTGTTTGTCTTTAGACCTTCTTCGATTGAAATAGATTAGTCTTCTATGGGTTTTCTTTAAGAACTTGTGGAGCTCTAAAAGAAAAACGTCATATATATTTACACAATTTAGAAACGGCTTAAAAACTTTCATATAAAAACTACTGCAAATGCACTTCTATCATTATCGAAAACGTCTTCGCTTTATTTATCACCAAGATGAAGCTCTCGATACTTCTTGTACTGTTTGTAAGTAAAAATTATTATTTAAATAGCTAATTACGTTTCTTTCGTGATAATATGTCATGTTAGTGTGAAACGTAGTGATTGTTTTAATATTTTTGATGGTTAAATATCCTACCTAGCTGAAACTTCGAGCGTCAGATGACGTCAGCGTGAGATTTGTTATTGTAAGTGCGTTAATGTGTGCGTGATATCGGTACACATGCTCACATGCTTACACATCAATTCTCATGAGTACCTTGGGACTCAAAGATATTAGGGTGAAGCCATAGATAATTTACTTTTTAAATGTTTTGACAGATTCCTAACACAGATAAAGGTAGACGCATATGGATTAGATTATAGTATTAAGCAGTGACGTGACTTTATATTAATTTACAATTGCTGGACATAGTTATCCCCTTGGGGAGAAAAGTTGGAAGTTTTTTCTCAAATTCGATTTGAATTTGGAACAAGCTCCAATGATTTTCATCTCGCGAGCAGATAATATGCGATAAGTGGATGATACCTGCCTAGATAGGCACTAAGTCCTATCACCATTTTAGAATTGACACTTTAAACTGATCGCACCATGATTTCAATTTTCATTAAACAATTTATCATCGACTCATTTCCACTGCTATTAAAACGTATATTTGGTCTCACTTTGTATCTCACTCATGAAATGTCATAAGCCAACGTGCGATGATACGCTATTTTGATACGTGTCTCCCTTAAATGTTATATTTATTACAGTCAATGTCGCATAATCACTTTCTGATATATCATGTCACGAATACAATTATTTCTTGCTTCAGGGTCTTGCTGCGGTATTTGCTGCACCGCATCCAAGTAAGTATATCTGTTTTAATTGCTTTTTTAATTAAAAATGTTAGGCACTCGACAGTAAGGACCATAACCGGCCATAAGCATTGGCTCTGTAAGAAATATTTATCTATTACATCGCCAGCGCCACCAATTTTGGTAACTAAGATGTTACGTCCCTTTTGCTTGCATTTTTGACTCACTCGCCTCTTAAACTGAACACAACAATACTCAGCAGCATGGAGGTGCAATATGTTATTAGTTGTTTCAAAAAGCCTTAATATATAATTTCAATGTTCTAGAATATGTTTATTTATATGCAAAAGCCTGCAGTCACCTAACAGTAAATATAATTAAGGTTAATTCTTATATTACATTAATAATTTATCATTATTTATCTATCACAGAACCTACCTTAAAATTACTCGAAAAACTAGTACTAGATATTAAAAGCAAAGACGAAAGTAAAAAACCAGATGAAAATCAATCATGCGAAGATGGACCTGCCGATCAGAAACCGGATGATAATCAACCAGACCACAAAAAGCCGGACAATGAGGAACAAGACCACTGTGCTGAAAAACCAGACGTCAAGAAGCCTTCTCATAAGAAACCAGAAGTCAAAAAGCCCTGTGATTAGAAACCAGACGACAAAATGGATGATTATTAGCTAAATGTAGATAAGTAGATATTTCTTACTTACAATTGAAATTCTTTAAATTTACAAATAATGGCGTAGATATATATATTTTACTCAATTATTGTAATAAATTGAATGCGTTTAATTTTGTGTTTTTTTGTTTATACAATACAAATAAACAAAGTCGAAGTCAAAAAAGTGATGTAATCAAGTAGATTATCTAAGCTCAATTTAATTAATCAATCCTCGTCTTATTGCCTCTACTGGAAACAGACTGGTCCATTTTTTGCCCAGAGGATACAAATAGCGATTCAAAGGGAAAATGTTGCTTTTTTCTTGCCACCATTACACGCGGTCACTATTTGTATAGATATTTTTAATTTCTATTTGTATATTAAGGCATCGATGTAAATAATTAAATATAATAAATTATATATTTATTAAAAATTGAATAATCATTTTAAAAGGTACATTAACCTTTTTTCAAAGGTACATTAAACTTCAACCTGTTTTCAAGGAACATTTTATCTGCAATTTTCTGTTATTCACATGTAATAAATACACCAGTAGAATTAATAGATTTTATTACGTGTTAATTTTAATATCTTTAATATAATAACTTATGAGATATTTTAAATTTAATTATAGCAGAATATCATATATTGTTAATTCGATGACAATCGTTCAAGTCTCCGTTTTTTATATCTGCGCGGGAAAAACTATTGTTTTAACTTTTTTTTACCAAACAATACCAATGACGTTCTGAAACCGATTATATTTTTATTAAATCAAATACAATATAGAAATATGTAATTATTAAATATATTAAATGAAGTACATAAATAAGTATTTCTAACATTCGGCCATTCTGACTATTAAGTTTGTCCTAAAACTTACTCCTCCTCCACTATTGATAACTAGGCAATACACCCCTCGTTAATGATTATGCGAGCATTGACTACACAGGTTAGCACCTCATCATCACCTCTTCACTTACTGTGACCGTGTGAGACTTCCCAACCACGACATATTAGTCGACTTCCACAATCATGAGGTTAGCACCTCACCCCTCATCACATAATATTGTGACCGTGTGAGACTTCCCAACCAAACTCAGTTCTTATTTATCTTGTTGGCATTTCACCTGTCATCACCAGTGTGACCGTGTGAAACTTCCCAACAACAAATAATTCATCTTTACATCAATCATCTTACTTTTTTTTTAATATTCATATTTTCTATATTTCTCTTTCTAACTAATTTATTTTCAAATTTCAAAAATATAATTTTAAAATTTCAACTCTAATTATGTAATTCACAATCACACTTTGTTATAATGCATATTTTCATGTTAAAATATAAAAGTTACTTTACTTTAATACATCATAGATGTTAAAATATAAAAGTTACTTTACTTTAATACTTTTATTGTACATCACACCACAAAGAGAAAAATACAAAGCATGTATATTATCGCTACACAGAGATCTCTTCCAGGTAACCGAGTGTAAGTAATTACAGATAGGATATGGGGTAGGTGGTGGTATGAATAAAATAATATTAATATTTAATTAAAACAAAACCAATTATTAAATGTAAATATAAAATACACATATTATAAATATATCCATAAATAAATTATATTATCAGTACATACAAAATTATAAGTATATGAATATGATATAAATACATACTGTGTACAGCAACAACGAATAAAACGATAAGTCCTCAAACATAACAAAAAAGAAAAAAGAAAAGCAGATGACTAATACAAGAAATACTGAAATAAAAGAAATTATTGGTGATAAGACATTTGAGACAAAAAGTGATCTTTTACAAGTTTTTTAAAAATATTTATAGATTTGGCCTCCCGAATATTTATAGGAAGATCGTTCCAGAGTTTAATAGCCTGAATTGTAAAAGAATTATTATAAAAAGATGACTTATGTTCGGGCACCTTTAAAATCCATCTCTTCACAGAACGAACTACTTCTCCAGGATTTCCTAAAAATAAAAATTTCTCCTTCAAGTAAGGGGGAGTATAAGGGTGAGACAAAACGCAGTACAGAATAGACAGGATGTGCATATACCGGCGAAGTCGAATGGGTAACCAATTAAGACGAGAACGAAATTGTGAAATGTGGTCATATTTGTGTAATCCAAATATAAACCGAATAAATGTATTTTGAAGTCTTTCAAGCTTAGTTAATTGGTCTTCGGTTAAATCAACAAAGCTTGCGTCAGCATAATCAAGGATAGGAAGGAGTAGAGTCTGTGCGAGCATAATTTTAGTAGGAATTGGAAGAAAATGTCGAAGACGACGCAAAGACCTCAGCGCAACAAACACCTTCCTGCTGATCTCATTTACATGGCGAGTCCAGCTAAGAGTGTTATCAAGGAAAACTCCCAAGTTTTTAACACAATCGCAATAAGGGATGACAATATTGTCAAACATTATTAATGGCAAGGAAGACCAGTCAACTTTTGATAATTGTTAAATATTTTGTAACAAAGCAAACTCTTCAGTTGTATAAAAACTGTTACAATTTGTTTACAGTGTACACCATTTGCAATTAATATCATTTCATATTTACTGGAATATCTTCATGTTCTTTACAAACGTCTTTAAGAAATTTCAACAAGTCTTCAGGCTCTGTAAAACGCGCGGCCGACGCACCAGCACTTATTTTACGATCATCTATACCGTGTATAATGCAATCTACCGCCTTCTTACCAAAAATATTACATGCATTTAATAAATTATTTTTATCATAGAAATACTCGTCTAAACAACTCCTCCTACCCTCATTCGTTTGTCGAGCATTTCTGTTAAAATGACACCGAAATTAGTTTCGGATGGAAAAGCTTTACGAAGTAATGTTTGCCACTCTGACCAGCTATACAAAACAGTTTTTTGACTATTATACCATTTTTTAGCATTACCCGACAATTTAGGTAAAGCAAAATGTACAATATGAGATTCACTCCACCCGTATATTTTTGCACACTCATTTACTTTCGACAGCCATAAATCGATACGATGATTGTTATGAGTACCATTAATGTCTTTGTCAAATTGTCTTCTTCTTTTCTCAGAAAGACCGCGTGATCGTGAGCGTGATCGTTTAGAACGATGCATTGTTTAAAAGAAAATTATCGCACTTCTGATAGTAAATACACCAGTAGAATTAATAAATTTTATTATGAGTTAATTTTAATATCTTTAATATATAATAACTTATGAAATATTTCAAATTAAATTATAACAGAATATCATATATTGTTAATTCGATGACAATCGTTCAGTTCTCCGTTTTTTATATCTGCGCGGGAAAAACTATTGTTTTAACTTTTTTTACCAAACAATACTAATGACGTTCTGAAACCGATTATATTTTTATTAAATCAAATACAATATAAAAATATGTAATTATTAAATATATTAAATGAAGTACATATTTAGCGGACCCTGGCGCTACTAGGCCGGGAAAACGCTAGGCAGAAGAAGAAGATTAAATGAAGTACATGAATAAGTATTTCTAACACATGTTATATCTAATCTGATGTATAGATATTTAGAACAATATTATAATTAAATAAAATATTAAACAATAATAGTCTACATTTTTAATCTGTCAACAACATTGACAGATACTCTTGATGGCGGGAAATGGATGACTTGAATCCTTACGATAATTGCATGTTAAATAATTGGCATGAAAATATTTTGTGTTTGCGAATAAATATATATATGCACGGTGAATAAACTATAAGTACATAAGATTATTTTATTCAAAATAACCGTTATATTTAAACAGATACAAAGTGTTGTTTGATATGTTTATTTAACGAAAGGCTTAGTTATATAGTGAACGATATATACAACGCCATTTAATTGTGACTCATATAAGAATGCATCAAAAATAAATATGAAGACAGAGACAATTAATATTGTGTGGTTCTGTGATAATGATTAAAATCGTTATATATACATATACAAATAAATCCATCAAATCGATAATAATATCCTGGGACATCATTCACACACGGCCATCTGATCCCAAGCTAAGCAGAGCTCGTACTATGGAAACCAGACAACTGATATACTACATACACTACTTTTCTTTTGTAAATACATTCTTATATAGATAAGTAATACATAATTTAATTAAATCAATGAATATAAAGTATGTACTTATGTTAGTGTTTTTAAATTTTAAGGAAATGGAAATTTTTAAATTTAACGATATTGATATTTGCGTGTCAGAAATATTCAAAACGTAATTTTTTTTTCAAATCCACAATGATTTAATTTTTTTTTATTAGAATATGGAGGCGAACGAGCATATGGGCCACCTGATGGTAAGTGGTCACCAACGCTCATAGATATTTGAATTATAATAAATGTTAACCATCGCTTACATCACCAATGCGCCACCAACCTTGGGAAATAAGATGTTATGTCCCTTGTGCCTGTAATTACACTGGCTCACCCTTCAAAACGGAACACAACAATACCAAATACTACGTTTTTAGCGGTAAAATATCTAATGAGTGGATGGTACCTACCCTTTTTTTTTTCGAGGAGGAAAGGCATTTACGCCTCCCGCCCGGACACGACCGGGACGGATATGTAGGACTCACGGGGTAGAAGGCCATCGTCCTACCCACTAAAACCTCCTCGTTTCCGTCTCACCGCATGGTGGCGGGGTTACGGGAACGCCTTAGCTCACCACCGCGACCCAGCCTGCGGCCGTCGCTTTGGGTGAGTGACCCACCTGTTGTTTTTTATTGAGGTTGTCTTCTCTTGGCCCGGCCGGTGAAGGCAAGGCCCTCGGTTCCATCACAGGCTGACGCCTGGATGGGGAAACGAGTTTGAGAAGATGGTGACCGAAGTCCGTCCACCCAGCATCGACACTGAAACTGGGCGAACCCGCCTCTCCCTCCTCCTACTACTACCTCCTCCTGACTCCGGCAGCCCGAAAGGACCCCGGAGACCAACTCCTCCTCTCTCTCTCCGGCGGCCCGTAAGAATCCCGGAGTCCTCCTATTTGCCACGAAGCCACTCGCTGGTCCACTTTGCGCAACAGAGAAGTACCACGAGCGGCCCGCGACACTTCCGCCGCGCCAGTCTCAGCCGCGGTCGACAAGCAATCCGGAAAAAACATCGGATTGCTGGTCGACCCCGTTGCCCAGGGTGCACCACGTGGAGGTGACTGACATGCACCCCGGATGGTACCTACCCAGACGAAAGCTTGCACAAAGCTCTACCACCAGTAAAATTAATATGAGGTAGTATGAATATTATATTCAAGGTTATTCATGATCTCGACCAGTGATCAATGTTGTTTGTCTTTAGACCTTCTTCGATTGGAATAGATTAGTCTTCTATGGGTTTTCTTTAAGAACTTGTGGAGCTCTAAAAGAAAAACGTCATATATATTTACACAATTTAGAAACGGCTTAAAAACTTTCATATAAAAACTACTGCAAATGCACTTCTATCATTATCGAAAACGTCTTCGCTTTATTTATCACCAAGATGAAGCTCTCGATACTTCTTGTACTGTTTGTAAGTAAAAATTATTATTTAAATAGCTAATTACGTTTCTTTCGTGATAATATGTCATGTTAGTGTGAAACGTAGTGATTGTTTTAATATTTTTGATGGTTAAATATCCTACCTAGCTGAAACTACGAGCGTCAGATGACGTCAGCGTGAGATTTATTATTGTAAGTGCGTTAATATGTGCGTGATATCGGTACACATGCTCACATGCTTACACATCAATTCTCATGAGTACCTTGGGACTCAAAGATATTAGGGTGAAGCCATAGATAATTTACTTTTTAAATGTTTTGACAGATTCCTAACACAGATAAAGGTTATGCATATTACGCATATGGATTAGATTATAGTATTAAGCAGTCACGTGACTTTATATTAATTTACAATTGCTGGACATAGTTATCCCCTTGGGGAGAAAAGTTGGAAGTTTTTTCTCAAATTCGATTTGAATTTGGAACAAGCTCCAATGATTTCCATCTCTCGAGCAGATAACATGCGATAAGTGGATGATACCTGCCTAGATAGGCACTAAGTCCTATCACCATTTTAGAATTGACACTTTAAACTGATCGCACCATGATTTCAATTTTCATTAAACAATTTATCATCGACTCATTTCCACTGCTATTAAAACGTATATTTGGTCTCACTTTGTATCTCACTCATGAAATGTCATAAGCCAACGTGCGATGATACGCTATTTTGATACGTGTCTCCCTTAAATGTTATATTTATTACAGTCAATGTCGCATAATCACTTTCTGATATATCATGTCACGAATACAATTATTTCTTGCTTCAGGGTCTTGCTGCGGTATTTGCTGCACCGCATCCAAGTAAGTATATCTGTTTTAATTGCTTTTTTAATTAAAAATGTTAGGCACTCGACAGTAAGGACCATAACCGGCCATAAGCATTGGCTCTGTAAGAAATATTTATCTATTACATCGCCAGCGCCACCAATTTTGGTAACTAAGATGTTACGTCCCTTTTGCTTGCATTTTTGACTCACTCGCCTCTTAAGCTGAACACAACAATACTCAGCAGCTTGGAGGTGCAATATGTTATTAGTTGTTTCACAAAGCCTTAATATATAATTTCAATGTATCTAGAATATGTTTATTTATATGCAAAAGCCTGCAGTCACCTAACAGTAAATATAATTAAGGTTAATTCTTATATTACATTAATAATTTATCATTATTTATCTATCACAGAACCTACCTTAAAATTACTCGAAAAATTAGTACTAGATATTAAAAGCAAAGACGAAAGTAAAAAACCAGATGAAAATCAATCATGCGAAGATGGACCTGCCGATCAGAAACCGGATGATAATCAACCAGACCACAAAAAGCCGGACAATGAGGAACAAGACCACTGTGCTGAGAAACCAGACGTCAAGAAGCCTTCTCATAAGAAACCAGAAGTCAAAAAGCCCTGTGATTAGAAACCAGACGACAAAATGGATGATTATTAGCTAAATGTAGATAAGTAGATATTTCTTACTTACAATTGAAATTCTTTAAATTTACAAATAATGGCGTAGATATATATATTTTACTCAATTATTGTAATAAATTGAATGCGTTTAATTTTGTGTTTTTTTGTTTATACAATACAAATAAACAAAGTCGAAGTCAAAAAATGATGTAATCGAGTAGATTATCTAAGCTCAATTTAATCAATCAATCCTCGTCTTATTGCCTCTACTGGAAACAGACTGGTCCATTTTTTGCCCAGAGGATACAAATAGCGATTCAAAGGGAAAATGCTGCTAGCATTTTTGCCACCATTACACGCGGTCACTATTTGTATAGCTATTTTTAATTTCTATTTGTATATTAAGGCATCGATGTAAATAAATAAATATAATAAATTATATATTTAAAAATTGAATAATCATTTTAAAAGGTTAATGTAAAACTTCAACCTATTTTCAAGGAACATTTTATCTGCGATTTTCTGTTATTCACATGTAATAAATACACCAGTAGAATTAATAAATTTTATTACGAGTTAATTTTAATATCTTTAATATAATAACTTATGAGATATTTTAAATTGAATTATAACAGAATATCATATATTGTTTATTCGATGACAATCGTTCAGTTCTCCGTTTTTTATATCTGCGCGGGAAAAACTATTGTTTTAACTTTTTTTTACCAAACAATAGCAATGACGTTCTGAAACCGATTATATTTTTATTAAATCAAATACAATATAGAAATATGTAATTATTAAATATATTAAATGAAGTACATATTTAGCGGACCCTGGCGCTACTAGGCTGGGAAAACGCTAAGCAGAAGATTAAATGAAGTACATGAATAAGTATTTCTAACACATGTTATATCTAATCCGCCATTTTGAGTAGTTGTGAACTCATTAAAACTGTTGATATTTATTAATAAATTATAAAATAAAAAAAAAAACAAACTACATCACAAATTTCAAATAAATAATATAATAATATGTAGACATATTGCTTTTTTTCACTATAATATTAAATTTAATGCATTTATTATTTATTTGGTGTATCATTGGATATTTACCGTCTCCAACAAAGTCATCTGTCAACGTCAAAATTGTGCATAGTTACGCGGAATTAATCAAGCCAGAAAAATATTATTATTATTATTAAATTACTTTATTACACACTCACAACGAAAAAAGAAAAGACAAACAAAAATAAAAAAAAAAAAAAGTTCAAGAGAAGCGATGTTATATAAAAAAAATTGTGGACCTCAACATGATGCGTGCAAGAGCGGTCTTATTAATCAAGTAGTGAACTCTTCCAGACAACCCTGCATTAAGATGCTGGCAGGACCTAACGGGCGAGTGCATTGTACGTACATATATATATAAATGTAAACAATACATACACAAAGATACATATATACATTTATAAAACATACAACGTATATCAATACATATATACATAAATACATACATACATATATCTGTTTACAATACAAACATTTATAACATTAAGAGTGGGCAGATGAAGTGTGAAGGAAGTAGATAGGTTACAGAGATAGCTAATAGTTTTTAGTACGAATTTTGAAGATAGAAATTGAAGAGGATTGACGGATATCTGATGGAAGTGTATTCCACAGTCTTACTGCCTTTGCCGTGAATGAGTTAGCATATAGGCAAACTTAATTAGTTGTCACTCTGGGAGCGAAGATTAAGTTGAAGAGTTGAGTCCGAACCAAGAAAATTAATGCGTTCCTTCAGATAGGGAGGAGTACAGGGGTGAAATAGAATAGAATAGAGGAGAGAAAGAACATGTAAGTTGCGGCGATCTTAGATTGTAAGCCACCTAAGGGTAGAACGATACTCTGAAATACGGTCAAATTTCTTCAGTCTAAATATAAACCTTATGCAAATATTTTGCAGACGTTCCAACTTGTTAATTAGTTCCTCTGACAAATCAGGGTAACACGCATCCGCATAATCCAAAATTGATAGTAGAAGGCAATTAGCAAGTAGTATTTTGGTTTTAGTGGGTAGGAAGTTTTTCATCATTTGAAGAGAATAGATTGTCGTGAATATTTTACGGCTAATTTCAGCAATCTGTGGTCGCCAGGTAAAGGAAGCATCCATTAAAACTCCTAGATTTTTAAAAGCATTGTTATTAGGCAAAGTCATCCCATCAAAAATAACATCAGGTAGGTCAATTTTCTCAACTTTACAAAGTTGCTTAGGGGTGCCCATAATGTGACTTACTGACATTTATTGATAATCCAAATAATTTAATCTAGCAGGTAATAATGTTAACATTAGAGTTTAATTTAGCTATAGCATCTGTAATATTCTCAACTGGTGTAGTCAAATAGATTTGAAGGTCATCGGCATAGAAGTGAAATGGGACGGAGAGAAGATTGGTAACAGTGTTGATGAAGATAGAGAATAAAAGCGGCGAAAGTACACTACCCTGGGGAACACCGGCACTGACACAACAATACGATGATAACCTGTCTCCAGCATGTACACGCTGTTGGCGTCTATATAAATAGGTTCGGAACCACTCGACAACATCTGGAGATATGTTGAGTGAGTCCAAAATGGCTAGGAGGGTATCAAAGTCAACCGTATTAAACGCGTTGCTGAAGTCTAGTAAAGCTATTATACATATATGCCTTTGAACTAATCCGTATCTAATGTCATCAAGAACTTTAGTAAGTGCCGTCACAGTACTATGTCCCGAACGAAAACCAGACTGGAAAGGGCTTAAGATATCATGCTGCGATAGGAATAGAGTAAGCTGAGAGTGGACAATACGTTCAAAGACTTTAGACAGAAAAGAAAGAATACAAATTGGTCGATAGTGTGAATGTGTTGTAGGATTTGAAATTTTAGGGATAAGAATAATATGGGCAACGCGCCAGATACTAGGAAACGTTTTAGAGGATAACGAGAAGTTAAATAGATGGCAGAGGACAGGTACAACTTTATTCAGGACCAAGGTTATCATTTTTCTGCTTATACCGTCACCACCCGTCGCATCAGAGGTAATAGCGGACACGTGCTTCATAACGTCGTCGTTGGTGACAGTACTGAAGGAAAATATGGGATAGTCAGGTTTTACTTGTGCATTAAGATGTGCCATGGTTTCATATTTACGGACATTATTGAAATTACCTAAGTTAGAAAAGTGACAGTTTAGTCTGTCTAAATCCATCGTAAGAGATATGTTAGTTTTTGATCGTCCTATTCCCAGAGATTCTAAAAATCTCCATACATCAGCCGTGTTTATATTTTTAACGGAAGTGTGTACAAAAGTCCTCTGAGCATTCCTACGGATCCTGTTGCACTGATTACGCAATCGTTTGTACCTGGACGGATTATCATCCGTTGGTCTGGATTTATATTTGGCCTTCGCAGCATTGCGTTTCGTCATTAGAGCTCTAATGTCATCGGTCAGCCAAGGAGAAGGTAGGTAGGTAGGTAGGTAATTTAGTAGGTCTAAGAGGAGCGTGCTTATCAAAAAGTTCAGTAAGTAGGGAATTAAAAATGCTTAGTGTATCATTTATCGTGGGAGCGTTGAAAACTGAATTCCAGTCAATCGTATTAATAGTTCAAGTCCCGCATGAAGTCATCATTTTTAAAGTTTTTGAAACTGCGGCGCATAACGATAGTTGGCTTAGCCTTGGGTGGGTGGACTTTATATGACAAATAGATCAAGTCATGATAAGAGAAAGCGTCGGCTGGAATCTATCCATGTACACTGACAAGCTCCGGTGAGGAGACGATCATTAAATCCAGCAAAGAAGGTGCGTAATTAGGGAAATAGTGTGTAGCACTCGTATTAAGCAGATTTAAATTAGAACTGTTGCTTATTTGATGTAACCGTTTAACACGTGAATCATTTTTGATTAAACAAGTGTTCAAGTCGCCCATGATTATAGTGTGATCAGCGCTAGGAACGTAGGACTCCAAATTGTTGAAGTCCTACGTTCCTAGCGCTCAAACTCCTGGAAGTAATTTATAAGGAGTGATGGAGAGTAGAAGACTCCTAAAAGAACTTTTAGGCTACCAAATAAAACTTCCAGAAGGATATGTTCCGATGACTCAGAGTAAGCAGATGACGATTTGCTAAGAATCGAAAAAGGAATATGACTACGTAAATAGATACCAACCCCACCGCCACCTTTGCCTGTACGATCGTTGCGAATTAAGTGAAACCCTGGAATTGAGAAAGATGTCGAAGGAAGAGATGGTTTTAGAAACGTCTCCGATACCAAAATCGCATGAATATTCGCAACATCGAAGGAGGCCAACATATCAGTCTAATGTGCAGGGACGCTTTGTGCATTTATGTGTATGACATTAAAGTTTTTGCAGATAGAGGCAAATTTTGTACCAAGGAGACTGTTTAAGGGCAATTTTTTTTTTTTTTATAGAATAGGAAGGCGGACGAGCATATGGGCCACCTGATGGTAAGTGGTCACCAACGCTCTTAGACATTAGCATTGTAAGAAATGTCAACCATCGCTTACATATCCAATGCGCCACCAACCTTGGGAACTAAGATTTTATGTCCCTTGTGCCTGTAATTACACTGGCTCACTCACCCTTCAAACCGGAACACAACAATATCAAGTATTGCTGTTTTGCGGTAGAATATCTGATGAGTGGGTGGTACCTACCCAGACGAGCTTGCACAAAGCCCTACCACCAGTAAAATGTAGTTCTATGGAAACTATCGTCTGAAGATAAAGAAAAAGAGTAGTAACTGTCATTGTGAGATACAGTCGCACTGGGACTAGTATCCATATTGTGTAATCAGAATTATAAAATTAATGACGTATAAGATAAATGTTATAATAATTTAACAATATATCAATAAAAAAATAATAAGTATAAAATGTAATAAAATAGCAGTTTAAAAAAATCGAAAGAAAATATATATTTATATAAAATAAAATATATATTATAAATAAGAAGCACTGGATAAATAATTATTTACCTGCCAGGTACTTAGTACAATATATAAAAGGCATCGAATATTCCTTTTACAGTAAACAAGAACTAGTAAAATTACACATACATACATTATACATTCATTATAAAAGAAAGAGAAAAAAAAACCAGACAAAATGACTGACAATTTGCTAAATATATATAATCAAATAGATGTTTGATATTTAGGATAAATATAATAATCGTTAATTATGTAAGGTATGTTTTATCTATAGTAATTAGTTGTTGCTCCGACAGATGTCAGTTGTCAGTCACTTTGACATTGTCATTTGTCAATCTTATATAATACTTTTGGATATATTTCTGTTTTAAGTTCCACCAGAGTGACATAGTACAAAAGTATCACTCTCGTCTCAAATTCTATAGTCTAAATCATTGAAGCACCACAGTCTCGCCGACTTATATAATATATGATGTAATATGAATTATTATTAAATATTACTGGAGATTATCTGTCATTCTTGATATTAAACCTTTTTTTTTCTGGCGTGTATCGACGCTATTTGAGCGCAAAATATTCTGCCAATGTCACGTATAAAATAGATGACATATATGATATGAGATTATTCGGTTTCTAATATTGAATCGTTTAATGATGATGAGTGAAAACTATGTAATTCTACAGTAGATTTTTAGAACAATATTATAATTAAATAAAATATCAAACAATAATTATCTACATTTTTAATCTGTTAACACCATTGACAGATACTCTTAATGGCGGGAAATGGATGACTTGAATCCTTACGATAATTGCATGTTAAATAATTGGCATGAAAATATTTTGTGATTGCGAGTAAATATATATATATGTGTGCACGGTGAATGAACTATAAGTACATAAGATTATTTTATTCAAAGTAACCGTTATATTTAAACAGATACAAAGTATTGTTTGATATGTTTATTTAACGAAAGGTAAATGGCTTAGTTATATAGTGAACGATATATACAACGCTATTTCATTGTGACTCATATAAGAATGCATCAAAAATAAATATGAAGACAGAGACAATTAATATTGTGTGGTTCTATGATAATGATTAAAATCGTTATATATACATATACAAATAAATCCATCAAATCGATAATAATATCCTGGGACATTATTCACACACGGCCATCTGACCCCAAGCTAAGCAGAGCTCCTACTATGGAAACCGGACAACTGATATACTACATATACTACTTTTCTTTTGTAAATACATACTTATATAGATAAGTAATACATAATTTAATTAAATCAATTAATATAAAGTATGTACTTATGTTAGTGTTTTTAAATTTTAAGGAAATGGAAATTTTTAAATTTAACGATACTGATATTTGCGTGTCAGAAATATTCGAAACGTAATTTTTTTTTTCAAATCCACAATGATTTAATTTTTTTTTATTAGAATATGGAGGCGAACGAGCATATGGGCCACCTGATGGTAAGTGGTCACCAACGCTCATAGATATTTGAATTATAATAAATGTTAACCATCGCTTACATCACCAATGCGCCACCAACCTTGGAAAATAAGATGTTATGTCCCTTATGCCTGTAATTACACTGTCTCACCCTTCAAAACGGAACACAACAATACCCAAAATACTGCTTTTTTGTGGTAGAATATCTAATGAGTGAATGGTACCTACCCTTTTTTTTTCGAGGAGGAAAGGCATTTACGCCTCCCGCCCGGACACGACCGGGACGGGTATGTAGGACTCACGGGGTAGAAGGTCATCAGCATCGTCCTACCCACTAAAACCTCCTCGTTTCCGTCTCACCGCATGGTGGCGGGGTTACGGGAACGCGTTCGGTATCACCACCGCGACCCAGCCTGCGGCCGTCGCTTTGGGTGAGTGACCCACCTGTTGTTTTTTATTGAGGTTGTCTCCTCTTGGCCCGGCCGGTGAAGGCAAAGCCCTCGGTCCCACAACAGGCTGACGTCTGGATGGGGAAACGAGTTTGAGAAGATGGTGACCGAAGTCCGTCCACCCAGCATCGACACTGAAACTGGGCGAACCCGCCTCTCCCTCCTCCTACTACTACCTCCTCCTGACTCCGGCAGCCCGAAAGGACCCCGGAGACCAACTCCTCCTCTCTCTCTCCGGCGGCCCATAAGAACCCCGGAGTCCCCCTATTTGCCACGAAGCCGCTCGCTGGTCCACACTGCGCAACAGAGAAGTATCAGAAGCGGCCCGCGACACTTCCGCCGCGTCAGTCTCAGCCGCGGTCGACAAGCAATCCGGAAAAGACATCGGATTGCTGGTCGACCCCGTTGCCCAGGGTGCACCACGTGCAGGTGACTGACATGCACCCCGGATGGCCTACCTACCCAGACGAGAGCTTGCACAAAGCTCTACCACCAGTAGAATTAATAGAAGGTAGTATAAATATCATATTCAAGATTATTCATGATCTCGACCAGTGATCAATGTTGTTTGTCTTTAGACCTTCTTCAATTGGAATAGATTAGTCTTCTATGGGTTTTCTTTAATAACTTGTGGAGCTCTAAATGAAGAACGTCATATATATTTACACAATTTAGAAACGGTTTAAAAACTTTCATATAAAAACTACTGCAAATGCACTTCTATCATTACCGAAAACGTCTTCGCTTTATTTGTCACCAAGATGAAGCTCTCGATACTTCTTGTACTGTTTGTAAGTAAAAATTATTATTTAAATAGTTAGTTACGTTTCTTTCGTGATAATATGTCATGTTAGTGTGAAACGTAGTGATTGTTTTAATATTTTTGATGGTTAAATATCCTACCTAGCTGAAACTTCGAGCGTCAGATGACGTCAGCGTGAGATTTGTTATTGTAAGTGCGTTAACATGTGCGTGATATCGGTACACATGCTCACATGCTTACACATCAATTCTCATGAGTACCTTGGGACTCAAAGATATTAGGGTGAAGCCATAGATAATTTACTTTTTAAATGTTTTGACAGATTCCTAACACAGATAAAGGTAGACGCATATGGATTAGATTATAGTATTAAGCAGTGACGTGACTTTATATTAATTTACAATTGCTGGACATAGTTATCCCCTTGGGGAGAAAAGTTGGAAGTTTTTTCTCAAATTCGATTTGAATTTGGAACAAGCTCCAATGATTTCCATCTCTCGAGCAGATAACATGCGATAAGTGGATGATACCTGCCTAGATAGGCACTAAGTCCTATCACCATTTTAGAATTGACACTTTAAACTGATCGCACCATGATTTCAATTTTCATTAAACAATTTATCATCGACTCATTTCCACTGCTATTAAAACGTATATTTGGTCTCACTTTGTATCTCACTCATGAAATGTCATAAGCCAACGTGCGATGATACGCTATTTTGATACGTGTCTCCCTTAAATGTTATATTTATTACAGTCAATGTCGCATAATCACTTTCTGATATATCATGTCACGAATACAATTATTTCTTGCTTCAGGGTCTTGCTGCGGTATTTGCTGCACCGCATCCAAGTAAGTATATCTGTTTTAATTGCTTTTTTAATTAAAAATGTTAGGCACTCGACAGTAAGAACCATAACCGGCCATAAGCATTGGCTCTGTAAGAAATATTTATCCATTACATCGCCAGCGCCACCAATTTTGGTAACTAAGATGTTACGTCCCTTTTGCTTGCATTTTTGACTCACTTAAACTTAAACTGTACACAACAATACTCAGCAACTTGGAGGTGCAATATGTTATTAGTCGTTTCACAAAGCCTTAATATATAATTTCAATGTATCTAGAATATGTTTATTTATATGCAAAAGCCTGCAGTCACCTAACAGTAAATATAATTAAGGTTAATTCTTATATTACATTAATAATTTATCATTATTTATCTATCACAGAACCTACCTTAAAATTACTCGAAAAATTAGTACTAGATATTAAAAGCAAAGACGAAAGTAAAAAACCAGATGAAAATCAATCATGCGAAGATGGACCTGCCGATCAGAAACCGGATGATAATCAACCAGACCACAAAAAGCCGGACAATGAGGAACAAGACCACTGTGCTGAGAAACCAGACGTCAAGAAGCCTTCTCATAAGAAACCAGAAGTCAAAAAGCCCTGTGATTAGAAACCAGACGACAAAATGGATGATTATTAGCTAAATGTAGATAAGTAGATATTTCTTACTTACAATTGAAATTCTTTAAATTTACAAATAATGGCGTAGATATATATATTTTAGTCAATTATTGTAATAAATTGAATGCGTTTAATTTTGTGTTTTTTTTGTTTATACAATACAAATAAACAAAGTCGAAGTCAAAAAATGATGTAATCAAGTAGATTATCTAAGCTCAATTTAATCAATCAATCCTCGTCTTATTGCCTCTACTGGAAACAGACTGGTCCATTTTTTGCCCAGAGGATACAAATAGCGATTCAAAGGGAAAATGCTGCTAGCATTTTTGCCACCATTACACGCGGTCACTATTTGTATAGCTATTTTTAATTTCTATTTGTATATTAAGGCATCGATGTAAATAAATAAATATAATAAATTATATATTTAAAAATTGAATAATCATTTTAAAAGGTTAATGTAAAACTTCAACCTATTTTCAAGGAACATTTTATCTGCAATTTTCTGTTATTCACATGTAATAAATACACCAGTAGAATTAATAAATTTTATTACGTGTTAATTTTAATATCTTTAATATAATAACTTATGAGATATTTTAAATTTAATTATAACAGAATATCATATATTGTTAATTCGATGACAATCGTTCAAGTCTCCGTTTTTTATATCTGCGCGGGAAAAACTATTGTTTTAACTTTTTTTTACCAAACAATACCAATGACGTTCTGAAACCGATTATATTTTTATTAAATCAAATACAATATAGAAATATGTAATTATTAAATATATTAAATGAAGTACATAAATAAGTATTTCTAACATTCGGCCATTCTGACTATTAAGTTTGTCCTAAAACTTACTCCTCCTCCACTATTGATAACTTGGCAATACACCCCTCGTTAATGATTATGCGAGCATTGACTACACAGGTTAGCACCTCATCATCACCTCATCACTTACTGTGACCGTGTGAGACTTCCCAACCACGACATATTAGTCGACTTCCACAATCATGAGGTTAGCACCTCACCCCTCATCACATAATATTGTGACCGTGTGAGATTTCCCAACCAAACTCAGTTCTTATTTATCTTGTTGGCATTTCACCCGTCATCACCAGTGTGACCGTGTGAAACTTCCCAACAACAAATAATTCATCTTTACATCAATCATCTTACTTTTTTTTTAATATTCATATTTTCTATATTCCTCTATCTAACTAATTTATTTTCAAATTTCAAAAATATAATTTTAAAATTTCAACTCTAATTATGTAATTCACAATCACATTTTGTTATGATGCATATTTTCATGTTAAAATATAAAAGTTACTTTACTTTAATACTTTTATTGTACATCACACCACAAAGAGAAAAATACAAAGCATGTATACTGCCTAAATAAATGTACAATTATGGCGACCTTATCGTTGCATAGCGATCTCTTCCAGGCAACCAAAGGTGTAAGTAATTACAGATAGGATATGGGGTAGGTGGTGGTATGAATAAAATAATATTAATATTTAATTAAAACAAAACCAATTATTAAATGTAAATATAAAATACACATATTATAAATATATCCATAAATAAATTATATTATCAGTACATACAAAATTATAAGTATATGAATATGATATAAATACATACTATATACAGCAACAACGAATAAAACGATAAGTCCTCAAACATAACAAAAAAGAAAAAAGAAAAGCAGATGACTAATACAAGAAATACTGAAATAAAAGAAATTATTGGTGATAAGGCATTTGAGACAAAAAGTGATCTTTTACAAGTTTTTTAAAAATATTTATAGATTTGGCCTCCCGAATATTTATAGGAAGATCGTTCCAGAGTTTAATAGCCTGAATTGTAAAAGAATTATTATAAAAAGATGACTTATGTTCGGGCACCTTTAAAATCCATCTCTTCACAGAACGAACTACTTCTTCAGGATTTGCTAAAAATAAAAATTTCTCCTTCAAGTAAGGGGGAGTATAAGGGTGAGACAAAACGCAGTACAGAATAGACAGGATGTGCATATACCGGCGAAGTCGAATGGGTAACCAATTAAGACGAGAACGAAATTGTGAAATGTGGTCATATTTGTGTAATCCAAATATAAACCGAATAAATGTATTTTGAAGTCTCTCAAGCTTAGTTAATTGGTCTTCGGTTAAATCAACAAAGCTTGCGTCAGCATAATCAAGGATAGGAAGGAGTAGAGTCTGTGCGAGCATAATTTTAGTAGGAATTGGAAGAAAATGTCGAAGACGACGCAAAGACCTCAGCGCAACAAACACCTTCCTGCTGATCTCATTTACATGGCGAGTCCAGCTAAGAGTGTTATCAAGGAAAACTCCCAAGTTTTTAACACAATCGCATTAAGAGATGACAATATTGTCAAACATTATTGATGGCAAGCAAGACCAGTCAACTTTTGATAATTGTTAAATATTTTGTAACAAAGCAAAATCTTCAGTTGTAGAAAAACTGTTACAATTTGTTTACAGTGTACACCATTTGCAATTAATATCATTTCATATTTACTGGAATATCTTCATGTTCTTTGCAAACGTCTTTAAGAAATTTCAACAAGTCTTCAGGCTCTGTAAAACGCGCGGCCGACGTACCAGCACTTATTTTACGATCATCTATACCGTGTATAATGCAATCTACCGCCTTCTTACCAAAAATATTACATGCATTTAATAAATTATTTTTATCATAGAAATATTCATCTAAACAATCTCCTACCCTCATTCGTTTGTCGAGCATTTCTGTTAAAATGACACCGAAATTAGTTTCGGATGGAAAAGCTTTACGAAGTAATGTTTGCCACTCTGACCAGCTATACAAAACAGTTTTTTGACTATTATACCATTTTTTAGCATTACCCGACAATTTAGGTAAAGCAAAATGTACAATATGAGATTCACTCCACCCGTATATTTTTGCACACTCATTTACTTTCGACAGCCATAAATCGATACGATGATTGTTATGAGTACCATTAATGTCTTTGTCAAATTGTCTTCTTCTTTTCTCAGAAAGACCGCGTGATCGTGAGCGTGATCGTTTAGAACGATGCATTGTTTAAAAGAAAATTATCCCACTTCTGATAATAAATACACCAGTAGAATTAATAAATTTTATTACGAGTTAATTTTAATATCTTTAATATATAATAACTTATGAAATATTTCAAATTAAATTATAACAGAATATCATATATTGTTAATTCGATGACAATCGTTCAGTTCTCCGTTTTTTATATCTGCGCGGGAAAAACTATTGTTTTAACTTTTTTTACCAAACAATACTAATGACGTTCTGAAACCGATTATATTTTTATTAAATCAAATACAATATAAAAATATGTAATTATTAAATATATTAAATGAAGTACATATTTAGCGGACCCTGGCGCTACTAGGCCGGGAAAACGCTAGGCAGAAGAAGAAGATTAAATGAAGTACATGAATAAGTATTTCTAACACATGTTATATCTAATCTGATGTATAGATATTTAGAACAATATTATAATTAAATAAAATATTAAACAATAATTGTCTTCATTTTTAATCTGTCGACAACATTGACAGATACTCTTGATGGCGGGAAATGGATGACTTGAATCCTTACGATAATTGCATGTTAAATAATTGGCATGAAAATATTTTGTGATTGCGAATAAACATATATATGTGCACGGTGAATGAATTATAATATAAATGAAATATAAGTACATAAGATTATTTTATTCAAAATAACCGTTATATTTAAACAGATACAAAGTATTGTTTGATATGTTTATTTAACGAAAGGTAAATGGCTTAGTTATATAATGAACGATATATACACCGCTATTTCATTGTGACTCATATAAGAATGCATCAAAAATAAATATGAAGACAGAGACAATTAATATTGTGTGGTTCTGTGATAATGATTAAAATCGTTATATATACATATACAAATAAATCCATCAAATCGATAATAATATCCTGGGACATCATTCACACACGGCCATCTGATCCCAAGCTAAGCAGAGCTCGTACTATGGAAACCAGACAACTGATATACTACATACACTACTTTTCTTTTGTAAATACATACTTATATAGATAAGTAATACATAATTTAATTAAATCAATGAATATAAAGTATGTACTTATGTTAGTGTTTTTAAATTTTAAGGAAATGGAAATTTTTAAATTTAACGATATTGATATTTGCGTGTCAGAAATATTCAAAACGTAATTTTTTTTTCAAATCCACAATGATTTAATTTTTTTTTATTAGAATATGGAGGCGAACGAGCATATGGGCCACCTGATGGTAAGTGGTCACCAACGCTCATAGATATTTGAATTATAATAAATGTTAACCATCGCTTACATCACCAATGCGCCACCAACCTTGGGAAATAAGATGTTATGTCCCTTGTGCCTGTAATTACACTAGCTCACCCTTCAAAACGGAACACAACAATACCCAAAATACTGCTTTTTTGTGGTAGAATATCTAATGAGTGAATGGTACCTACCCTTTTTTTTTCGAGGAGGAAAGGCATTTACGCCTCCCGCCCGGACACGACCGGGACGGGTATGTAGGACTCACGGGGTAGAAGGTCATCAGCATCGTCCTACCCACTAAAACCTCCTCGTTTCCGTCTCACCGCATGGTGGCGGGGTTACGGGAACGCGTTAGCTCACCACCGCGACCCAGCCTGCGGCCGTCGCTTTGGGTGAGTGACCCACCTGTTGTTTTTTATTGAGGTTGTCTCCTCTTGGCCCGGCCGGTGAAGGCAAAGCCCTCGGTCCCACAACAGGCTGACGCCTGGATGGGGAAACGAGTTTGAGAAGACGGTGACCGAAGTCCGTCCACCCAGCATCGACACTGAAACTGGGCGAACCCGCCTCTCCCTCCTCCTACTACTACCTCCTCCTGACTCCGGCAGCCCGAAAGGACCCCGGAGACCAACTCCTCCTCTCTCTCTCCGGCGGCCCATAAGAACCCCGGAGTCCTCCTATTTGCCACGAAGCCGCTCGCTGGTCCACACTGCGCAACAGAGAAGTACCAGAAGCGGCCCGCGACACTTCCGCCGCGTCAGTCTCAGCCGCGGTCGACAAGCAATCCGGAAAAAACATCGGATTGCTGGTCGACCCCGTTGCCCAGGGTGCACCACGTGGAGGTGACTGACATGCACCCCGGATGGTACCTACCCAGACGAGAGCTTGCACAAAGCTCTACCACCAGTAGAATTAATAGAAGGTAGTATGAATATCATATTCAAGATTATTCATGATCTCGACCAGTGATCAATGTTGTTTGTCTTTAGACCTTCTTCGATTGGAATAGATTAGTCTTCTATGGGTTTTCTTTAAGAACTTGTGGAGCTCTAAAAGAAAAACGTCATATATATTTACACAATTTAGAAACGGCTTAAAAACTTTCATATAAAAACTACTGCAAATGCACTTCTATCATTATCGAAAACGTCTTCGCTTTATTTATCACCAAGATGAAGCTCTCGATACTTCTTGTACTGTTTGTAAGTAAAAATTATTATTTAAATAGCTAATTACGTTTCTTTCGTGATAATATGTCATGTTAGTGTGAAACGTAGTGATTGTTTTAATATTTTTGATGGTTAAATATCCTACCTAGCTGAAACTTCGAGCGTCAGATGACGTCAGCGTGAGATTTGTTATTGTAAGTGCGTTAATATGTGCGTGATATCGGTACACATGCTCACATGCTTACACATCAATTCTCATGAGTACCTTGGGACTCAAAGATATTAGGGTGAAGCCATAGATAATTTACTTTTTAAATGTTTTGACAGATTCCTAACACAGATACAGGTAGACGCATATGGATTAGATTATAGTATTAAGCAGTCACGTGACTTTATATTAATTTACAATTGCTGGACATAGTTATCCCCTTGGGGAGAAAAGTTGGAAGTTTTTTTTCAAATTCGATTTGAATTTGGAACAAGCTCCAATGATTTCCATCTCTCGAGCAGATAACATGCGATAAGTGGATGATACCTGCCTAGATAGGCACTAAGTCCTATCACCATTTTAGAATTGACACTTTAAACTGATCGCACCATGATTTCAATTTTCATTAAACAATTTATCATCGACTCATTTCCACTGCTATTAAAACGTATATTTTGTCTCACTTTGTATCTCACTCATGAAATGTCATAAGCCAACGTGCGATGATACGCTATTTTGATACGTGTCTCCCTTAAATGTTATATTTATTACAGTCAATGTCGCATAATCACTTTCTGATATATCATGTCACGAATACAATTATTTCTTGCTTCAGGGTCTTGCTGCGGTATTTGCTGCACCGCATCCAAGTAAGTATATCTGTTTTAATTGCTTTTTTAATTAAAAATGTTAGGCACTCGACAGTAAGAACCATAACCGGCCATAAGCATTGGCTCTGTAAGAAATATTTATCTATTACATCGCCAGCGCCACCAATTTTGGTAACTAAGATGTTACGTCCCTTTTGCTTGCATTTTTGACTCACTCGCCTCTTAAACTGAACACAATAATACTCAGCAGCATGGAGGTGCACCTCCATGCTGCTGAGTATTATTTAAAAACTAATAACATATTGCAATATGTTATTAGTTGTTTCAAAAAGCCTTAATATATAATTTCAATGTTCTAGAATATGTTTATTTATATGCAAAAGCCTGCAGTCACCTAACAGTAAATATAATTAAGGTTAATTCTTATATTACATTAATAATTTATCATTATTTATCTATCACAGAACCTACCTTAAAATTACTCGAAAAACTAGTACTAGATATTAAAAGCAAAGACGAAAGTAAAAAACCAGATGAAAATCAATCATGCGAAGATGGACCTGCCGATCAGAAACCGGATGATAATCAACCAGACCACAAAAAGCCGGACAATGAGGAACAAGACCACTGTGCTGAAAAACCAGACGTCAAGAAGCCTTCTCATAAGAAACCAGAAGTCAAAAAGCCCTGTGATTAGAAACCAGACGACAAAATGGATAATTATTAGCTAAATGTAGATAAGTAGATATTTCTTACTTACAATTGAAATTCTTTAAATTTACAAATAATGGCGTAGATATATATATTTTACTCAATTATTGTAATAAATTGAATGCGTTTAATTTTGTGTTTTTTTGTTTATACAATACAAATAAACAAAGTCGAAGTCAAAAAAGTGATGTAATCAAGTAGATTATCTAAGCTCAATTTAATTAATCAATCCTCGTCTTATTGCCTCTACTGGAAACAGACTGGTCCATTTTTTGCCCAGAGGATACAAATAGCGATTCAAAGGGAAAATGTTGTTTTTTTCTTGCCACCATTACACGCGGTCACTATTTGTATAGATATTTTTAATTTCTATTTGTATATTAAGGCATCGATGTAAATAATTAAATATAATAAATTATATATTTATTAAAAATTGAATAATCATTTTAAAAGGTACATTAACCTTTTTTCAAAGGTACATTAAACTTCAACCTGTTTTCAAGGAACATTTTATCTGCAATTTTCTGTTATTCACATGTAATAAATACACCAGTAGAATTAATAAATTTTATTACGTGTTAATTTTAATATCTTTAATATAATAACTTATGAGATATTTTAAATTTAATTATAACAGAATATCATATATTGTATAGAAGGTGGATTACCAGGGTGGCGGCGAAAATGACGATACGTTATATAAGAAAACACTTGTAATGCTCGTTACAACGGTTACAATACCAATGCCCGATATATTTAAAACTGGCGGTATTTATACAAAAACATCTTGACCTAATTTAATACTAAATTTACAAACTTAAAAGATAATATTAAACATTGTTTATCTTAATTATTCTAATGATTATTTACGGACAAATATTATTTAATAATACAGGATTATGTAACATTAAATATTAAAGATTAATATATTACACCGGAAGTTGATAAGCAGCAGATAACCTAGCTAGATCAGTAAAATAAGATTCTAGTAGCTTAATCCTTACATTATACATAATAAAACAAAATTATTATAGCATTGATTAATCGACATAATTTGAGAAAATATAAATAAACAATAAGCACTATTTATTAATTGCGCCGGAAGCTGACAAGCAGAAGGCGCCATTAATAAATAGAATAATATATAATAAAATGTTCCAAGTATAAACAAATATGAATCAACTATTTATTTGATTATGAAATTTCTAATTAAATTGTTAAACAGAAGTTCTATACTTATAAATAATCATCAAGATGTACCCGAACTAGCCGTATATGTAGGACCGGAAGTATTAATTGATAACATTCGGCCATCCTGTGTATGCCGTGTCCCACGGCGATCAGCGCTGCTATTGGCGCCTGGTTTGTCGCTGCTGTACGGCACCTGAAGTTGACATGTCTAAGCCGTAATTAAATCTTGTATTATCTAATTTAAGTATACAACTTTTATTTATCCTAGATAACACAACTTTTATTGGTCCTCCTTCACACAGTTTTTATTTATCCTATATCACACAGCTTTTATTTGATCTACATCACACAGCTTCAATTTGTCCTACATCACACAGCTTTTATTTGTCCTACATCACACAGCTTTTATTTGTCCTACATCACACAGCTTTTATTTGTCCTACATCACACAGCTTTTATTTGTCCTACATCACACAGCTTTTATTTGTCCTACATCACACAGCTTTTATTTGTCCTACATCACACAGCTTTTATTTGTCCTACATCACACAGCTTTTATTTGTCCTACATCACACAGCTTTTATTTGTCCTACATCACACAGCTTTACTTTATCCTACATCACACAGCTTTACTTTATCCTACATCACACAGCTTTTATTTGTTCTACATCACACAGCTTTTATTTGTTCTACATCACACAGCTTCAATTTATCCTATATATCTTTTTTTTTTTTATTACACAGCACCCGGCTTTTATTTAATGTAATTTATACAATCTCTATCCTAAAGTAGTTCGATTTTTTTTTATCGGATAATTGATAGAAAGAATGGATAAATATTTTGTATAACAGTTTATTTTTCTCAATACAATATTTGTTCTGCACAAGTTTTGTTCTATAAATCTCATAACTTTCTAAACTGTCATGTTTATCAGTAACAATTTCCGCGCGTGCTATTAGTCTATTCGGTTGCCATTCAATAACTTCGTTTCCGATATTAATTATTTTTAAAAAGCAATCTTTCGACCTTACAAGTCCCCCTAAAATTACATAGGACATACAGCCTAACTCAACATATACAGAACTCACAAGATATGTTTCATTACTATTAGTATCGAGATAAACTTGCACCAAAGCAGCACTTTGTTGTGGTATTATACAACTGTGTCTCAAATACACTGGAAATTTTGTTATAAAGTCTGTATCACATAGTTTTATATCACTAAGAGTACTATTAAAAGTATCACTACTACCAATAAATTTAACAGAACTTTGTGATATAATTAAACTGATATTAGGTTGATTTATCATTGATTGTCCGTATATTAAATCTATATCAGCTATATCGTAATTGGTTAATTCTACGAATCCACTTAGAACAACATTGTCTATGTGAACATCCACGTGGGATGTTCCCAAAGAGGTCGAATGTGCACCTCCAAAACCTCTCATTGTAACAACGGACGGCTGAATTTTTAATTTTAGCTTATCAGCATATGCCATAGTGAGAATATTTAATTTGCTGCCCGTATCTATGTATGCGATGAGACTACAACCATTAATTGCTACTACCTTTTTATACAAATCTATGTATATGTTGTATGTTGTAAATAAAACATCACTTACTTTTTGGTGTGAAGAGCTGGCCGCATGCCAGCAGCTGGCAGACGTGTGACCCGGGCGATGGCACACCTCGCAGCGTGGCACCTTGCAGTCCTTTGCTTCATGACCTTCTCTTCGACAGGCGTAACATTTCTTCGGTTGAAAGTCACTCCCTCTTGCAATTGTAGCAACGGCGTCCGCTCTTCGCCACGTGGTAGTCGGTCGCGGATGGCTGGCTTCAATTTGTCTGTAGTTTTCCAATGACGACAAATATCCGTAGTATAGTTGCTGTGGTGTACTGCATTGGAAAGCTTTCGCGTTGGCTCTTATTTCCATGGTTAGACCGCGAATTATGCACGAAATTGCAGACTCGCCAATGATATTGCATTTTTTTAATAAGGAAACCTTCTCGTGGAAATATTTTGTCATAGTTTCCGTATTCGTTTTCTTTCTAGCAAGCATAGATTCAAGTAGATCCACAAAGTCAGTAGAACGTGGGAACGCGGTCCCTAAAGCGTCCTTCCACTCCATCCATGTGAGGTCATAGTCATCCAGATCGTCATACCAGTCTCTAGCCGACCCTCGAAGACGTATCTGCATGATGAACTGTCGATCTTTGTTGTCCCATCCGTACACGTCTCCCAATTGGTCGATCTTATGCAACCATCCCTTGACGTTGCTAGATTTTTCATCCGGTCGGAACGTTGGAATAACCTCCGCATCGGTTTGGGTGACACGCCGCTTCTTATATCGCCTGTGTTTCTCCAAGATCTCTTCGTCATCGGATGAAGAAAAAAAACTTGATGATTCGTCGCTGTCGAGTACAGCGTTCTCGCAGCGTCTCCTTTTCTTCGTACCAAGTCCGTCGATATATGGGCCAGACATTATCCCACTTCTGAAGTATAGAAGGTGGATTACCAGGGTGGCGGCGAAAATGACGATACGTTATATAAGAAAACACTTGTAATGCTCGTTACAACGGTTACAATACCAATGCCCGATATATTTAAAACTGGCGGTATTTATACAAAAACATCTTGACCTAATTTAATACTAAATTTACAAACTTAAAAGATAATATTAAACATTGTTTATCTTAATTATTCTAATGATTATTTACGGACAAATATTATTTAATAATACAGGATTATGTAACATTAAATATTAAAGATTAATATATTACACCGGAAGTTGATAAGCAGCAGATAACCTAGCTAGATCAGTAAAATAAGATTCTAGTAGCTTAATCCTTACATTATACATAATAAAACAAAATTATTATAGCATTGATTAATCGACATAATTTGAGAAAATATAAATAAACAATAAGCACTATTTATTAATTGCGCCGGAAGCTGACAAGCAGAAGGCGCCATTAATAAATAGAATAATATATAATAAAATGTTCCAAGTATAAACAAATATGAATCAACTATTTATTTGATTATGAAATTTCTAATTAAATTGTTAAACAGAAGTTCTATACTTATAAATAATCATCAAGATGTACCCGAACTAGCCGTATATGTAGGACCGGAAGTATTAATTGATAACAATTGTTAATTCGATGACAATCGTTCAAGTCTCCGTTTTTTATATCTGCGCGGGAAAAACTATTGTTTTAACTTTTTTTTACCAAACAATACCAATGACGTTCTGAAACCGATTATATTTTTATTAAATCAAATACAATATAGAAATATGTAATTATTAAATAAATTAAATGAAATACATAAGTATTTCTAACATTCGGCCATTCTGACTATTAAGTTTGTCCTCAAACTTACTCCACCTCCACTATTGATAACTTGGCAATACACCCCTCGTTAATGATTATGCGAGCATTGACTACACAGGTTAGCACCTCATCATCACCTCATCACTTACTGTGACCGTGTGAGACTTCCCAACCACGATATATTAGTCGACTTCCACAATCATGAGGTTAGCACCTCACCCCTCATCACATAATATTGTGACCGTGTGAGACTTCCCAACCAAACTCAGTTCTTATTTATCTTGTTGGCATTTCACCCGTCATCACCAGTGTGACCGTGTGAAACTTCCCAACAACAAATAATTCATCTTTACATCAATCATCTTACTTTTTTTTTAATATTCATATTTTCTATATTCCTCTATCTAACTAATTTATTTTCAAATTTCAAAAATATAATTTTAAAATTTCAACTCTAATTATGTAATTCACAATCACATTTTGTTATGATGCATATTTTCATGTTAAAATATAAAAGTTACTTTACTTTAATACTTTTATTGCACATCACACCACAAAGAGAAAAATACAAAGCATGTATACTGCCTAAATAAATGTACAATTATGGCGACCTTATCGCTGCATAGCGATCTCTTCCAGGCAACCAAAGGTGTAAGTAATTACAGATAGGATATGGGGTAGGTGGTGGTATGAATAAAATAATATTAATATTTAATTAAAACAAAACCAATTATTAAATGTAAATATAAAATACACATATTATAAATATATCCATAAATAAATTATATTATCAGTACATACAAAATTATAAGTATATGAGTATGATATAAATACATACTGTGTACAGCAACAACGAATAAAACGATAAGTCCTCAAACATAACAAAAAAGAAAAAAGAAAAGCAGATGACTAATACAAGAAATACTGAAATAAAAGAAATTATTGGTGATAAGGCATTTGAGACAAAATGTGATCTTTTACAAGTTTTTTAAAAATATTTATAGATTTGGCCTCCCGAATATTTATAGGAAGATCGTTCCAGAGTTTAATAGCCTGAATTGTAAAAGAATTATTATAAAAAGATGACTTATGTTCGGGCACCTTTAAAATCCATCTCTTCACAGAACGAACTACTTCTCCAGGATTTCCTAAAAATAAAAATTTCTCCTTCAAGTAAGGGGTACACCCCCTAAGGTAAGGGTGAGACAAAACGCAGTACAGAATAGACAGGATGTGCATATACCGGCGAAGTCGAATGGGTAACCAATTAAGACGAGAACGAAATTGTGAAATGTGGTCATATTTACGTAATCCAAATATAAACCGAATAAATGTATTTTGAAGTCTCTCAAGCTTAGTTAATTGGTCTTCGGTTAAATCAACAAATCTTGCGTCAGCATAATCAAGGATAGGAAGGAGTAGAGTCTGTGCGAGCATAATTTTAGTAGGAATTGGAAGAAAATGTCGAAGACGACGCAAAGACCTCAGCGCAACAAACACCTTCCTGCTGATCTCATTTACATGGCGAGTCCAGCTAAGAGTGTTATCAAGGAAAACTCCCAAGTTTTTAACACAATCGCAATAAGGGATGACAATATTGTCAAACATTATTGATGGCAAGGAAGACCAGTCAACTTTTGATAATTGTTAAATATTTTGTAACAAAGCAAACTCTTCAGTTGTATAAAAACTGTTACAATTTGTTTACAGTGTACACCATTTGCAATTAATATCATTTCATATTTACTGGAATATCTTCATGTTCTTTGCAAACGTCTTTAAGAAATTTCAACAAGTCTTCAGGCTCTGTAAAACGCGCGGCCGACGTACCAGCACTTATTTTACGATCATCTATACCGTGTATAATGCAATCTACCGCCTTCTTACCAAAAATATTACATGCATTTAATAAATTATTTTTATCATAGATATACTCGTCTAAACAATCTCCTACCCTCATTCGTTTGTCGAGCATTTCTGTTAAAATGACATCGAAATTAGTTTCGGATGGAAAAGCTTTACGAAGTAATGTTTGCCACTCTGACCAGCTATACAAAACAGTTTTTTGACTATTATACCATATTTTAGCATTACCCGACAATTTAGGTAAAGCAAAATGTACAATATGAGATTCACTCCACCCGTATATTTTTGCACACTCATTTACTTTCGACAGCCATAAATCGATACGATGATTGTTATGAGTACCATTAATGTCTTTGTCAAATTGTCTTCTTCTTTTCTCAGAAAGACCGCGTGATCGTGAGCGTGATCGTTTAGAACGATGCATTGTTTAAAAGAAAATTATCCCACTTCTGATAATAAATACACCAGTAGAATTAATAAATTTTATTAAGAGTTAATTTTAATATCTTTAATATATAATAACTTATGAAATATTTCAAATTAAATTATAACAGAATATCATATATTGTTCATTCGATGACAATCGTTCAGTTCTCCGTTTTTTATATCTGAAAAACTATTGTTTTAACTTTTTTTTACCAAACAATACTAATGACGTTCTGAAACCGATTATATTTTTATTAAATCAAATACAATATAAAAATATGTAATTATTAAATATATTAAATGAAGTACATATTCAGCGGACCCTGGCGCTACTAGGCCGGGAAAACGCTAGGCAGAAGAAGAAGATTAAATGAAGTACATAAATAAGTATTTCTAACACATGTTATATCTAATCTGATGTATAGATATTTAGAACAATATTATAATTAAATAAAATATTAAACAATAATAGTCTACATTTTTAATCTGTCAACAACATTGACAGATACTCTTGATGGCGGGAAATGGATGACTTGAATCCTTACGATAATTGCATGTTAAATAATTGGCATGAAAATATTTTGTATTTGCGAATAAATAAATATATATATATATATATGCACGGTGAATGAACTATAAGTACATAAGATTATTTTATTCAAAATAACCATTGTATTTAAACAGATACAAAGTATTGTATCAAAAACAAATCCTTCATCTTACACTGATTATCGTCCTATATCCATTCTCCCTTTCCTGTCTAAAGTACTTGAGCGCCTTATTCACAATCAATTAAACCAATACCTTTCAAAAAATGTCCTATTGAATCCTTTACAATCTGGCTTTCGTCCTGGTCATAGTACGACTACGGCTCTGATCAAAATAACTGATGACATTAGAATAGGAATGGATAATCAACAGGTTACTGTGTTGACATTATTAGATTTTAGTAATGCTTTCAACACTGTAGACTTTGATATTCTTCTTGCTATTTTGTGTTCTCTTAACATATCTGCTAAAGTAATTGACTGGTTTCATTCTTACTTGTATGGGCGCCGGCAACGGATAAGAGTTCAAGATTCTTTCTCAGAATGGGCTCCTATAACTGCTGGCGTTCCACAAGGTGGCGTGTTGTCTCCCCTCTTGTTTTCGGTCTTTATAAGTACCATCACTTCTCATATATCTTCTCTCTATCACCTGTATGCAGATGATCTTCAGATCTATTCACAAAGTAAAATTGCGAACCTTCCTGAAACTATACATTTAGTTAATAATAATTTATTAAATATTTCTAAGTGGTCTACTGCATTTGGATTACGAGTAAACCCAAATAAAACACAGGTGCTGATTATTGGTAGTTCAAAATTAATTTCTCGTATATCTTTTTCGGATCTCCCGGTTGTTCACTTTAACGATGTTAACATACCGTTCAGTGTTACAGCTAGGAATTTGGGAATTTCCTTTGACCAGCACCTGTCTTGGGAACCAAAGATAAGTGAGGTTAGTAAAAAAATTTTTGCAGCCTTTGGCTCCCTTCGAAGGTTACGCAACTTTCTACCCATCCCTACCAAAATTATGTTAGCACAGTCACTCCTACTACCAATTCTCGATTATGCTGACGCATGTTATCTTGATCTAAAAGAGGAGCAACTTAATAAACTTGAGCGTCTCCAAAATCTTTGCATCCGATTCATATTTGGTCTTCGTAAATATGATCACGTTTCTGAATTTCGTAAAAAGCTCAAGTGGCTCCCAATCCGGCTTCGCAGGAATACTCACATCCTTCAACTTCTGTACTGTATTCTGTTCAATCCGTCTTTTCCTTCATATCTAAAAGAACGTTTTCAATTTCTTAGTTCTTCACATAGCCATAATCTTCGTTCTGAAGAGAATTTGATTTTAAAAATACCACCTCATACAACATCTTTTTATAGTGACTCATTTACAGTCCATTCAATTCGTCTTTGGAACTCTCTTCCACTAGAAGCAAGACGTGCTCCAACTATTACTTCTTTTAAAAAATGATAAAAGAGCACTATATATATCTTGCTTCATGAAGAAATACTGCAATTAAATATTTTATTTATTATGTAAGTATCTATAGTATGTAAATGTATATATTTATAATGTGTATGTATATTATATTATTATATAATTATATATTTATGGAATATTTATTTATGTATCGTATATATACATATATATATTGTATCTGTGGCGTCCACCACACGTGCATCCTACTAACATACATACTTACACACATATTATAAACATACATCCAAACAGACATACTACACAACACATTCCAACTCAACATAGAATATTGGATTGACGACACAACGGACGATCGAACGTACACAGTGGACAACCGCATTGTTTATCTCCGTTGTGACGTCGTCCTTTGTTCTATGTTGAGGCCCCGCCTACCGGTGCAAGCGCATTGGAGCGACGGATTTTTTATATTGGCTACGAATGATCCTACCAACGTTTACGACTTACGCATTATTCATTATTCTACCACCGTCATAACCGTTACTTGCGCTTCAAAATAATTCGCTTTGTGTTTAAGTATTGTGTTCGTGTTTATGTGTACATATGTGATCGTCTATACCTGTATAACTTTATTTCTTCTGTGCGCATACATTGTGTGTACAACGTGTGTATAATATACACGTTTATGGACCATCTGCGTGAGTTTCATTTCTTATTATAATATTCTCACAGACCCTAACACACGCATCACTTACCCATATATCTATTTTTTTTTTATGTATTAAATAATTTGTACAGCCCTACCATCCTATCTCTCTCCTCTACCAAAGGTTGCCTGGAAGAGATCGCTGTTTTAGCGATAAGGCCGCCTATTGTACATTTTTCTTTTCTTTGTTTTTGTTTTACTCCTATTATTTTTGTCTATATTGGTGTGCAGTAAAGAGTATATAAATAAAAATAAAATAAATATTGTTTCACACGCATCACTTACCCATAACTGGTGACCCCGACGTGATTTTTAAAGAACACCATGAGCGAAAGCAGCGATTCTGCTAAGTCATGCACTTCACAAAATGGCGGTCATAACGTGACCAAGCGAAAACCACGCCCTATGCAGCGCGTTAGTACTGACGGCGAACGCTCTGGAACTTTTAACGCCGGTCTTCGACTACCATCTTTTTACCCTGATGACCCGGAAGTCTGGTTCGCACAAGTCGAGGCTCTATTCGCGAACGCCGGAATTACTGGTGACTCCACCAAGTTCAATTACATCATCGGCAACCTCGACCACCAATATTCGCGCGAGGTCAAGGACATTTTACTGGCTCCACCTGCTGCTGATAAATACAATAAATTAAAAACCGAGCTAATCAAGCGACTTTCGGCTTCTCAAGAGCGTAAGGTGAAACAGCTTCTCATGCATGAAGACCTTGGAGATAGAAAGCCATCCCAATTCCTGCGTCATCTCCAGAACCTCGCGGGCCAGAACGTGCCTGAGGACTTTCTCCGTACCATCTGGTGCAGTCGCCTGCCCGGAAACATCCAGACCCTTCTCGCATCACAGCCTCATAGCCCACTGGAGACCCTTGCAGACTTGGCCGACAGGGTGCAAGATATAGCATCCCCACCGCACCACATTGCTGCGACATCTGCGCATGGACCCAGTTTACAGTCCATGGCTGGTGAGATAGCCGAATTGCGGAGAATGGTTAAGGATCTGACCCTTGAGCTTGGCAGACGACCCCGCTCGAGGACTCGACATCAGCGCCGTGACAGAAGTGGATCATCCAGACGTTCCGAGTCCAGCTATCGGAAGTATCCGATATGCTGGTATCACCAACGGTTTAGGGACGGCGCAACGAAGTGCATAAAGCCGTGTGACTTTTCGAAGGCGGGAAACTCTCAAAGCAGTCGGTAACGACGACTACCGATTGCTCCAACCCAACACCAGGTCGTCTATTCGTCACTGACCGCCGGACCAAGAACGAGTTCCTTATCGACACGGGCAGTGACCTGTGCGTATTTCCTCGAGCCCTACACAACCAGTGCAAGCAGACTGGCCACCAACTGTCGGCGGCTAACGGCAGTGTCATCAACACGTATGGTTTTGTTAATTTTAATTTAGATCTAGGCTTACGCAGGGATTTTCCTTGGCGCTTTATTGTTGCGGATGTAACCAAAGCTATCATAGGTGTAGACTTTCTTTGTAAATACAATTTATCTGTAGACGTAAAAAATAAGCGCCTAATAGACAATATCACCTCACTTACTTCAATTGCTGAGCTTTACTACAATAAAGATACTTGCAATGCTTTTTCTGTAAAGGTCTTGACTGGTGAATCTCGATACCATTCTATTCTGTCGCAATACCAAAGATTAATCCGACCATCCGGTATACCTTGCACACCTAGGCATAACACCGTACACCATATACGCACCACACCTGGACCTCCCATATCTTGCACTCCCTGCAGGTTAGCTCCCGATAAGCTCACCATAGCTAAGCGCGAATTCGAGATTATGCTGAGCAACGGCACTGCACGTCCTTCAGACAGTCCATGGTCGTCGCCATTACATTTAGCTCCGAAGAAGGACAACGGATGGCGACCTTGCGGGGACTACCGCAAGCTCAACGCGAGGACAATTCCGGACATGTACCCCATCCGACATATCCACGATTTCGCGCATAATATATCAGGTTGTACAATTTTTTCTACAATCGACTTGGTTAAAGCTTACAACCAAGTGCCGGTTAGTGAAGATGACATCCCAAAAACTGCCATTACAACCCCGTTTGGTTTGTTCGAGTTCCCATTCATGACCTTTGGTCTCAGGAACGCAGGCCAAACGTTTCAAAGGTTGGTTGACGAGATGACTCGCGGGTTAGATTTTGTTTACCCTTACCTGGATGACTTCCTGGTTTTCTCCAAAAGTCAGGCCGAACACGAGAAGCATCTGCATCAACTGTTCGGGAGAATGCGAGACTACGGCATGCTGGTCAACTCGGCCAAGTGTGTCTTCGGTGCCGAGGAGGTAACGTTTTTAGGTTACAGAATTTCGGCAGCTGGTACCAAGCCCTTAGACTCTAAGGTAGACGCCATCAAGCAATTCCCAGTACCTAAAACCGTCCAACAGCTGAGACGTTACCTAGGTATGTTGAATTTTTACAGGCGATTTATACCTCAGGCTGCTAAAATCCAACAGCCCCTCCACGCCTTACTCACTGGTTCAGTGAAGGGCTCCCACCCAGTCCATATATCTGGCGAAGCCCTCGCAGCATTTAACCAGAGTAAGGAGAGTCTTTGTGATGCCACTTTACTTGCACACCCAGATATCCAGGCCAAACTAGCTCTCGTCACAGATGCGTCTGACCAGGCTATGGGGGCAGTCTTGCAGCAACACAAAGATGGGATTTGGCAACCGCTAGCATTTTTCTCACGGAAACTGAGTCCGGCACAGCAAAAGTATTCCCCGTATGATCGCGAGCTTCTTGCTATCTACGAGGGAATCAAACACTTTCGCCACATGCTAGAGGCGCGACATTTCACAGTCTATACTGACCACAAGCCATTGCTTTACGCCTTCCACGAGAGGAAAAGTAGCAGCTCCCCTCGTCAGTATAGACACCTGGATTTCATAGCGCAGTTCACCACAGACATTCAGCATATATCTGGCAAAGATAATGTTGTTGCTGATGCCTTGTCCCGGGTGGACGCACTACAGAGCCCTGTCGCCATTGAAACACTCGCCAAATCCCAAATCAACGACCCTGAATTAACACTTCTACTCGGTGGTGAATCTTCACTCCGCCTCGAGAAGAAGACAATTGACGGTAGCCTAATGTCACTATACTGTGACGTAAGCACCCCTACGCCGAGACCATTCGTGACTAAATCACTTAGGCGTCAAGTCTTCGACAGTCTGCACTGCCTTAGTCACCCTGGTGCTAATGCGACTGCCAAACTTGTATCGCAGCGATACGTGTGGCCAGGTGTGCGGAAAGACTGCCGCGAATGGTCACGGAAGTGCCTGGATTGCCAACGTGCCAAGGTCACAAGACATGTGACAGCACCATTAGGCACCTTCGAATTACCACGAGCCAGGTTCACTCAAATTCACATTGACCTAGTGGGACCTCTTCCGCCATCTGAAGGTTTCAAATATTGCCTCACAGCTGTAGACCGTTTTACTAGATGGCCTGAGGCGATACCTATCGCAGACATAACAGCTGAGACGGTTGGCAAGGCACTGCTGTCGGGATGGATATCCCGTTTTGGCTGTCCGACAGACATCGTTACCGACCGCGGACGTCAGTTCGAGTCCGCTCTGTTTAACTGCCTGTCCAAGATAGCCGGGTTTCATCATCAACGAACCACCGCCTACCACCCCGCATGCAATGGTCTTGTAGAGCGATTTCATCGTCAGCTGAAATCATCGATCATGTGCCATGCCGATAGCCATTGGACCGAATCGCTACCCCTGGTCCTCCTTGGCATGCGCAGTTGCATCAAAGAAGATCTCAACTCTTCATCCGCGGAGCTCGTATATGGCGAACCTCTTCGCCTCCCCGGAGAATTTTTCAATTCCTGTGTAGACGGTACCACGGACCTTTCCGACTTCACCGCTCGCCTGCACAGGATAATTAATAATCTCCGACCCTCTCCAGCCTCACGTCACGCGAACAATAAAGTCTTCGTATTTAAAGACCTCGCTTCCTCCACCCACGTATTTCTCAGGGAAGACGCGGTGCGGGGATCCTTACAACCACCATACACCGGCCCTTATAAGGTTGTACAAAGTGGAGACAAAGTCTTTAAAATCCTAGTCAAGGGTAAACAGGTCTCCGTCTCCATCGACCGTCTAAAACCAGCGTACATGGCCACAGAACCCGCCACAAGCATCGAAGTCCAGCACGGCAACATCAGCCAAGCTAAAGATGCTGTGTGCCCCGATGTCCGAGCAACTCGCTCGGGTCGAAAGGTCCGATTCCCGGATTTTTACCGTCCGTAGGGACGCTCTCTGGGGGGGAGTGATGTGGCGTCCACCACATGTGCATCCTACTAACATACATACTTACACACATATTATAAACATACATCCAAACAGACATACTACACAACACATTCCAACTCAACATAGAATATTGGATTGACGACACAACGGACGATCGAACGTACACAGTGGACAACCGCATTGTTTATCTCCGTTGTGACGTCGTCCTTTGTTCTATGTTGAGGCCCCGCCTACCGGTGCATGCGCATTGGAGCGACGGATTTTTTATATTGGCTACGAATGATCCTACCAACGTTTACGACTTACGCATTATTCATTATTCTACCACCGTCATAACCGTTACTTGCGCTTCAAAATAATTCGCTTTGTGTTTAAGTATTGTGTTCGTGTTTATGTGTACATATGTGATCGTCTATACCTGTATAACTTTATTTCTTCTGTGCGCATACATTGTGTGTACAACGTGTGTATAATATACACGTTTATGGACCATCTGCGTGAGTTTCATTTCTTATTATAATATTCTCACAGACCCTAACACACGCATCACTTACCCATATATCTATTTTTTTTTTATGTATTAAATAATTTGTACAGCCCTACCATCCTATCTCTCTCCTCTACCAAAGGTTGCCTGGAAGAGATCGCTGTTTTAGCGATAAGGCCGCCTATTGTACATTTTTCTTTTCTTTGTTTTTGTTTTACTCCTATTATTTTTGTCTATATTGGTGTGCAGTAAAGAGTATATAAATAAAAATAAAATAAATATTGTTTGATATGTTTATTTAACGAAAGGTAAATGGCTTAGTTATATAGTGAACGATATATACACCGCTATTTCATTGTGACTCATATAAGAATGCATCAAAAATAAATATGAAGACAGAGACAATTAATATTGTGTGGTTCTGTGATAATGATTAAAATCGTTATATACATATACTATACTATACTATACTATATACTATATAAAATCGTTATAAAGCCGAGATGGCCCTGTGGTAAGAACGCGTGAATCTTAACCGATGATCGTGGGTTCAAACCCGGGCAAGCACCACTGAATTTTCATGTGCTTAATTTGTGATTATAATTCATCTCGTGCTTTACGGTGAAGGAAAACATCGTGAGGAAACCTGCATGTGTCTAATTTCACTGAAGTTCTGCCACATGTGAATTCTACCAACCCGCATTGGAGCAGCGTGGTGGAATAAGCTCCAAACCTTCTCCTCAAAAAGAGGAGAGGAGGCCTTTAGCCCAGCAGTGGGACATTCACAGGCTGTTAAGGATATACATATACAAATAAATCCATCAAATCGATAATAATATCCTGGGACATTATTCACACACGGCCATCTGATCCCAAGCTAAGCAGAGCTCGTACTATGGAAACCGGACAACTGATATACTACATGTACTACTTTTTTTTTGTAAATACATACTTATATAGATAAGTAATACATAATTTAATTAAATCAATTAATATAAAGTATGTACTTATATTAGTGTTTTTAAATTTTAAGGAAATGGAAATTTTTAAATTTAACGATATTGATACTTGCGTGTCAGAAATATTCAAAACGTAATTTTTTTTTTCAAATCCACAATGATTTAATTTTTTTTTATTAGAATATGGAGGCGGACGAGCATATGGGCCACCTGATGGTAAGTGGTCACCAACGCTCATAGATATTTGAATTATAATAAATGTTAACTATCGCTTACATCACCAATGCGCCACCAACCTTGGGAAATAAGATGTTATGTCCCTTGTGCCTGTAATTACACTGGCTCACCCTTCAAAACGGAACACAACAATACCCAAAATACTGCTTTTTTGTGGTAGAATATCTAATGAGTGAATGGTACCTACCCTTTTTTTTTCGAGGAGGAAAGGCATTTACGCTTCCCGCCCGGACACGACCGGGACGGGTATGTAGGACTCACGGGGTAGAAGGTCATCAGCATCGTCCTATCCACTAAAACCTCCTCGTTTCCGTCTCACCGCATGGTGGCGGGGTTACGGGAACGCGTTAGCTCACCACCGCGACCCAGCCTGCGGCCGTCGCTTTGGGTGAGTGACCCACCTGTTGTTTTTTATTGAGGTTGTCTCCTCTTGGCCCGGCCGGTGAAGGCAAAGCCCTCGGTCCCACAACAGGCTGACGCCTGGATGGGGAAACGAGTTTGAGAAGACGGTGACCGAAGTCCGTCCACCCAGCATCGACACTGAAACTGGGCGAACCCGCCTCTCCCTCCTCCTACTACTACCTCCTCCTGACTCCGGCAGCTCGAAAGGACCCCGGAGACCAACTCCTCCTCTCTCTCTCCGGCGGCCCATAAGAACTCCGGAGTCCCCCTATTTGCCACGAAGCCGCTCGCTGGTCCACAATGCGCAACAGAGAAGTATCAGAAGCGGCCCGCGACACTTCCGCCGCGTCAGTCTCAGCCGCGGTCGACAAGCAATCCGGAAAAGACATCGGATTGCTGGTCGACCCCGTCGCCCAGGGTGCACCACGTGGAGGTGACTGACATGCACCCCGGATGGTACCTACCCAGACGAGAGCTTGCACAAAGCTCTACCACCAGTAGAATTAATAGAAGGTAGTATAAAAACCATATTCAAGATTATTCAAGATCTCGACCAGTGATCAATGTTGTTTGTCTTTAGACCTTCTTCGATTGGAATAGATTAGTCTTCTATGGGTTTTCTTTAATAACTTGTGGAGCTCTAAATGAAGAACGTCATATATATTTACACAATTTAGAAACGGTTTAAAAACTTTCATATAAAAACTACTGCAAATGCACTTCTATCATTACCGAAAACGTCTTCGCTTTATTTATCACCAAGATGAAGCTCTCGATACTTCTTGTACTGTTTGTAAGTAAAAATTATTATTTAAATAGCTAATTACGTTTCTTTCGTGATAATATGTCATGTTAGTGTGAAACGTAGTGATTGTTTTAATATTTTTGATGGTTAAATATCCTACCTAGCTGAAACTTCGAGTGTCAGATGACGTCAGCGTGAGATTTGTTATTGTAAGTGCGTTGATGTGTGCGTGATATCGGTACACATGCTCACATGCTTACACATCAATCCTCATGAGTACCTTGGGACTCAAAGATATTAGGGTGAAGCCATAGATAATTTACTTTTTAAATGTTTTGACAGATTCCTAACACAGATAAAGGTAGACGCATATGGATTAGATTATAGTATTAAGCAGTCACGTGAATTTATATTAATTTACAATTGCTGGACATAGTTATCCCCTTGGGGAGAAAAGTTGGAAGTTTTTTCTCAAATTCGATTTGAATTTGGAACAAGCTCCAATGATTTCCATCTCGCGAGCAGATAATATGCGATAAGTGGATGATACCTGCCTAGATAGGCACTAAGTCCTATCACCATTTTAGAATTGACACTTTAAACTGATCGCACCATGATTTCAATTTTCATTAAACAATTTATCATCGACTCATTTCCACTGCTATTAAAACGTATATTTGGTCTCACTTTGTATCTCACTCATGAAATGTCATAAGCCAACGTGCGATGATACGCTATTTTGATACGTGTCTCCCTTAAATGTTATATTTATTACAGTCAATGTCGCATAATCACTTTCTGATATATCATGTCACGAATACAATTATTTCTTGCTTCAGGGTCTTGCTGCGGTATTTGCTGCACCGCATCCAAGTAAGTATATCTGTTTTAATTGCTTTTTTAATTAAAAATGTTAGGCACTCGACAGTAAGGACCATAACCGGCCATAAGCATTGGCTCTGTAAGAAATATTTATCTATTACATCGCCAGCGCCACCAATTTTGGTAACTAAGATGTTACGTCCCTTTTGCTTGCATTTTTGACTCACTCGCCCCTTAAACTGAACACAACAATACTCAGCAGCATGGAGGTGCAATATGTTATTAGTTGTTTCAAAAAGCCTTAATATATAATTTCAATGTATCTAGAATATGTTTATTTATATGCAAAAGCCTGCAGTCACCTAACAGTAAATATAATTAAGGTTAATTCTTATATTACATTAATAATTTATCATTATTTATCTATCACAGAACCTACCTTAAAATTACTCGAAAAACTAGTACTAGATATTAAAAGCAAAGACGAAAGTAAAAAACCAGATGAAAATCAATCATGCGAAGATGGACCTGCCGATCAGAAACCGGATGATAATCAACCAGACCACAAAAAGCCGGACAATGAGGAACAAGACCACTGTGCTGAAAAACCAGACGTCAAGAAGCCTTCTCATAAGAAACCAGAAGTCAAAAAGCCCTGTGATTAGAAACCAGACGACAAAATGGATGATTATTAGCTAAATGTAGATAAGTAGAATCTAGTTTCTTACTTACAATTGAAATTCTTTAAATTTACAAATAATGGCGTAGATATATATATTTTACTCAATTATTGTAATAAATTGAATGCGTTTAATTTTGTGTTTTTTTGTTTATACAATACAAATAAACAAAGTCGAAGTCAAAAAAGTGATGTAATCAAGTAGATTATCTAAGCTCAATTTAATTAATCAATCCTCGTCTTATTACCTCTACTGGAAACAGACTGGTCCATTTTTTGCCCAGAGGATACAAATAGCGATTCAAAGGGAAAATGTTGCTTTTTTCTTGCCACCATTACACGCGGTCACTATTTGTATAGCTATTTTTAATTTCTATTTGTATATTAAGGCATCGATGTAAATAATTAAATATAATAAATTATATATTTATTAAAAATTGAATAATCATTTTAAAAGGTACATTAACCTTTTTTCAAAGGTACATTAAACTTGAACCTGTTTTCAAGGAACATTTTATCTGCAATTTTCTGTTATTCACATGTAATAAATACACCAGTAGAATTAATAAATTTTATTACGTGTTAATTTTAATATCTTTAATATAATAACTTATGAGATATTTTAAATTTAATTATAACAGAATATCATATATTGTTAATTCGATGACAATCGTTCAAGTCTCCGTTTTTTATATCTGCGCGGGAAAAACTATTGTTTTAATTTTTTTTACCAAACAATACCAATGACGTTCTGAAACCGATTATATTTTTATTAAATCAAATACAATATAGAAATATGTAATTATTAAATATATTAAATGAAGTACATAAATAAGTATTTCTAACATTCGGCCATTCTGACTATTAAGTTTGTCCTAAAACTTACTCCTCCTCCACTATTGATAACTTGGCAATACACCCCTCGTTAATGATTATGCGAGCATTGACTACACAGGTTAGCACCTCATCATCACCTCATCACATACTGTGACCGTGTGAGACTTCCCAACCACGACATATTAGTCGACTTCCACAATCATGAGGTTAGCACCTCACCCCTCATCACATAATATTGTGACCGTGTGAGACTTAACAACCAAACTCAGTTCTTTTTATCTTGTTGGCATTTCACCCGTCATCACCAGTGTGACCGTGTGAAACTTCCCAACAGCAAATAATTCATCTTTACATCAATCATCTTACTTTTTTTTTAATATTCATGTTTTCTATATTCCTCTATCTAACTAATTTATTTTCAAATTTCAAAAATATAATTTTAAAATTTCAACTCTAATTATGTAATTCACAATCACATTTTGTTATGATGCATATTTTCATGTTAAAATATAAAAGTTACTTTACTTTAATACTTTTATTGTACATCACACCACAAAGAGAAAAATACAAAGCATGTATACTGCCTAAATAAATGTACAATTATGGCGACCTTATCGCTGCATAGCGATCTCTTCCAGGCAACCAAAGGTGTAAGTAATTACAGATAGGATATGGGGTAGGTGGTGGTATGAATAAAATAATATTAATATTTAATTAAAACAAAACCAATTATTAAATGTAAATATAAAATACACATATTATAAATATATCCATAAATAAATTATATTATCAGTTCATACAAAATTATAAGTATATGAATATGATATAAATACATACTGTGTACAGCAACAACGAATAAAACGATAAGTCCTCAAACATAATAAGAAAGAAAAAAGAAAAATAAATGAATAATACAAAAAATACTGAAATAAAAGAAATAATTGGTGATAAGGCATTTGAGACAAAAAGTGATCTTTTACAAGTTTTTTAAAAATATTTATAGATTTGGCCTCCCGAATATTTATAGGAAGATCGTTCCAGAGTTAAATAGCCTGAATTGTAAAAGAATTATTATAAAAAGATGACTTATGTTCGGGCACCTTTAAAATCCATCTCTTCACAGAACGAACTACTTCTCCAGGATTTCCTAAAAATAAAAATTTCTCCTTCAAGTAAAGTCAGTACAGAATAGACAGGATGTGCATATACCGGCGAAGTCGAATGGGTAACCAATTAATACGAGAACGAAATTGTGAAATGTGGTCATATTTACGTAATCCAAATATAAACCGAATAAATGTATTTTGAAGTCTCTCAAGCTTAGTTAATTGGTCTTCGGTTAAATCAACAAAGCTTGCGTCAGCATAATCAAGGATAGGAAGGAGTAGAGTCTGTGCGAGCATAATTTTAGTAGGAATTGGAAGAAAATGTCGAAGACGACGCAAAGACCTCAGCGCAACAAACACCTTCCTGCTGATCTCATTTACATGGCGAGTCCAGCTAAGAGTGTTATCAAGGAAAACTCCCAAGTTTTTAACACAATCGCAATAAGGGATGACAATATTGTCAAACATTATTGATGGCAAGGAAGACCAGTCAACTTTTGATAATTGATAAATATTTTGTAACAAAGCAAACTCTTCAGTTGTATAAAAACTGTTACAATTTGTTTACAGTGTACACCATTTGCAATTAATATCATTTCATATTTACTGGAATATCTTCATGTTCTTTACAAACGTCTTTAAGAAATTTCAACAAGTCTTCAGGCTCTGTAAAACGCGCGGCCGACGTACCAGCACTTATTTTACGATCATCTATACCGTGTATAATGCAATCTACCGCCTTCTTACCAAAAATATTACATGCATTTAATAAATTATTTTTATCATAGAAATATTCATCTAAACAATCTCCTACCCTCATTCGTTTGTCGAGCATTTCTGTTAAAATGACACCGAAATTAGTTTCGGATGGAAACAGACATTGATGGGCAAGCACCTTCTCTACTGGACCTTCTGCTGACTTCTCACCCGGTGGAATATCAGGTTGTGGTTCAGGCTCCTTTTGGCTCTTCGGATCACAGCCTTATTTCTACCAGAGTGCCACAGGCCAAGCTGCCGCCACTAGCGGTATGCAAACGTCGCGTTTGGCACTATAAGTCGGCGGATTGGGACGGTATGCGCGATTACTATGCGTCGGTCCTTTGGAAGGAACGTTGCTTCAGTGGAAATGACCCGACAGTTAGTGCCGCTGCTGTTGCTGGCGAGATCATGCTGGGAATGGAATACTACATTCCTAGCTCAGATCTCGTCAGTAGGAGTACGCGTAACCGTTGGTTCACTCGTGAATGTGCCGATGCTGTATCATCTAAGCAGGCGGCATATCGCAAGTGGATCAACGGCTGCATAACCGGGGCATCTAACATTGACTCACTGAAAGCAAACTATAATAAAAATTCCAAGTCCTGTAGAAAGGCATACACGAGAGCGGATGCACAGCGCATTGTACAGATTGGTCATGACCTTGTTTCGCATCCTAGGGGCTCCCGTAGCTTCTGGCGTCTGACCAAGTCTGTGCAAAACAATTTCTGCCAACCTTCGCTGCCACCGCTCAGAAATCCGGACGGATCGCTAGCTCACAGTCCGCAAGAGCAAGCTGATCTCCTGGCTAAACTCTTTGCCGACAATTCCGTCATCGATGATTGTAGTGCACTGCCACCTACAATACCTGCATGTGGCCATACGATGCCTGACATTAAAATCAGGCAACGTGATGTGCGTGCGGAGCTGCAATCACTTGATGTACGGAAAGCTAGCGGTCCCGATGGAATACCAGCCATAGTGCTGAAGAAGTGCGCAGCGGAGCTGTCTCCTGTGTTAACGCGCCTGTTTCAACTTTCTCTCTCTTCGGGAAGTGTGCCGGAGGCTTGGAGAAGAGCTAATGTGCAAGCGGTTCCCAAAAAAGGGGATCGGTCTGACCCGGCAAATTATCGGCCAATAGCTATCACCTCAGTACTTTGTAAGGTGATGGAACGGATTTTAAACAACCAACTGATCCATTACCTAGAAGATCACTCTTTAATTAATGATCGTCAATACGGGTTTCGACCAAAACGGTCCACAGGTGATCTTCTAGCGTACGTAACGCACCTCTGGGGTGAAGCTATCGACAAGCATGGAGAATCGTTGGCTGTCAGCCTCGATATCTCCAAGGCTTTCGACAGGGTCTGGCACAGAAGTCTTCTCTCCAAGCTGCCGGCATATGGTCTGCCTGCTCAGCTATGCACCTGGATTGCCAGCTTCCTACACAAGCGTAGTCTTCGTGTTTTAGTTGATGGTTGCGCTTCACAGTTCTATGTAGTGAATGCTGGGGTCCCCCAGGGATCTGTGCTATCTCCCACACTCTTTCTTTTGCATATCAATGATATGCCCTCTCTTGGGAACATACATTGCTATGCAGACGATAGTACAGTGCATGGTGGATACTACGGACGCGCAGTGGCTGGGCGAGCGGAAATTGAGGAGAGGCGGAAGAATCTTGTCATTGAACTCGATAGGACATTAGAGCTCATCGCCAAATGGGGCTCTGATAATCTTGTTGAGTTTAATGCCAAGAAAACACAGGTATGCGCTCTCACGGCGAAAAAGTCAACATTTTCCCCTCTTCCCTCCCTCTGTGGTACTCCGCTGGTGATGCAAAGCAAAATCGCCATGCTGGGGATTGACGTTCGCTGCGACCTTAGTCCAAGGGATTACATCGAGGCTGTTATAAAAACAGCTTCACGGAAACTCGGAATTCTGAACAAGGTGCGGCGCTTTTTCACGCCACAACAACTGTGCCTGCTGTACAAAACACAGGTACGGTCTTGCGTGGAATATTGCTCGCACCTTTGGGATGGCTCCGCTAAGTACCTACTTGAGGCCTTGGACCGGTTGTAGCGACGTGCCGTACGCATTATTGGCGACGTAAAGGTCACAAACACCCTTGAACCTTTACAATTGCGTCGTGAGATAGCAGCACTGAGCGCTTTCTATCGACTGTATCACGGCGAGTGCTCTGAGGAATTATAGAGAGAATAATTCCTCTTACAACCCGCGTTCTTTCAAACGAGGCGTGAAGAGGCATCTTGCGGGCCGGCAAGGCGGGGACGGCTAGTACAGAACATTTTTCCCGACTGTACTGGCCGTCGTCGCGTTTGGACTCTAATACCACTTACCATCAGGTGGAGTAGAGTCATTTGCCCTCCCGGCAAATATAAAAAAAAAAAAAAGTACATAAGATTATTTTATTCAAAGTAACCGTTATATTTAAACAGATACAAAGTATTGTTTGATATGTTTATTTAACGAAAGGTAAATGGCTTAGTTATATAGTGAACGATATATACACCGCTATTTCATTGTGACTCATATAAGAATGCATCAAAAATAAATATGAAGACAGAGACAATTAATATTGTGTGGTTCTGTGATAATGATTAAAATCGTTATATATACATATACAAATAAATCCATCAAATCGATAATAATATCCTGGGACATCATTCACACACGGCCATCTGATCCCAAACTAAACAGAGCTCGTACTATGGAAACCGGACAACTGATATACTACATACACTACTTTTCTTTTGTAAATACATACTTATGTAGATAAGTAATACATAATTTAATTAAATCAATGAATATAAAGTATGTACTTATGTTAGTGTTTTTAAATTTTAAGGAAATGGAAATTTTTAAATTTAACGATATTGATATTTGCGTGTCAGAAATATTCAAAACGTAATTTTTTTTTCAAATCCACAATGATTTAATTTTTTTTTATTAGAATATGGAGGCGAACGAGCATATGGGCCACCTGATGGTAAGTGGTCACCAACGCTCATAGATATTTGAATTATAATAAATGTTAACCATCGCTTACATCACCAATGCGCCACCAACCTTGGGAAATAAGATGTTATGTCCCTTGTGCCTGTAATTACACTAGCTCACCCTTCAAAACGGAACACAACAATACCCAAAATAATGCTTTTTTGTGGTAGAATATCTAATGAGTGAATGGTACCTACCCTTTTTTTTTCGAGGAGGAAAGGCATTTACGCCTCCCGACCGGACACGACCCGGACGGGTATGTAGGACTCACGGGGTAGAAGGTCATCAGCATCGTCCTACCCACTAAAACCTCCTCGTTTCCGTCTCACCGCATGGTGGCGGGGTTACGGGAACGCGTTAGCTCACCACCGCGACCCAGCCTGCGGCCGTCGCTTTGGGTGAGTGACCCACCTGTTGTTTTTTATTGAGGTTGTCTCCTCTTGGCCCGGCCGGTGAAGGCAAAGCCCTCGGTCCCACAACAGGCTGACGCCTGGATGGGGAAACGAGTTTGAGAAGACGGTGACCGAAGTCCGTCCACCCAGCATCGACACTGAAACTGGGCGAACCCGCCTCTCCCTCCTCCTACTACTACCTCCTCCTGACTCCGGCAGCCCGAAAGGACCCCGGAGACCAACTCCTCCTCTCTCTCTCCGGCGGCCCATAAGAACCCCGGAGTCCTCCTATTTGCCACGAAGCCGCTCGCTGGTCCACACTGCGCAACAGAGAAGTACCAGAAGCGGCCCGCGACACTTCCGCCGCGTCAGTCTCAGCCGCGGTCGACAAGCAATCCGGAAAAAACATCGGATTGCTGGTCGACCCCGTTGCCCAGGGTGCACCACGTGGAGGTGACTGACATGCACCCCGGATGGTACCTACCCAGACGAGAGCTTGCACAAAGCTCTACCACCAGTAGAATTAATAGAAGGTAGTATGAATATCATATTCAAGATTATTCATGATCTCGACCAGTGATCAATGTTGTTTGTCTTTAGACCTTCTTCGATTGGAATAGATTAGTCTTCTATGGGTTTTCTTTAAGAACTTGTGGAGCTCTAAAAGAAAAACGTCATATATATTTACACAATTTAGAAACGGCTTAAAAACTTTCATATAAAAACTACTGCAAATGCACTTCTATCATTATCGAAAACGTCTTCGCTTTATTTATCACCAAGATGAAGCTCTCGATACTTCTTGTACTGTTTGTAAGTAAAAATTATTATTTAAATAGCTAATTACGTTTCTTTCGTGATAATATGTCATGTTAGTGTGAAACGTAGTGATTGTTTTAATATTTTTGATGGTTAAATATCCTACCTAGCTGAAACTTCGAGCGTCAGATGACGTCAGCGTGAGATTTGTTATTGTAAGTGCGTTAATATGTGCGTGATATCGGTACACATGCTCACATGCTTACACATCAATTCTCATGAGTACCTTGGGACTCAAAGATATTAGGGTGAAGCCATAGATAATTTACTTTTTAAATGTTTTGACAGATTCCTAACACAGATAAAGGTAGACGCATATGGATCAGATGATGGTATTAAGCAGTGACGTGACTTTATATTAATTTACAATTGCTGGACATACTTATCCCCTTGGGGAGAAAAGTTGGAAGTTTTTTCTCAAATTCGATTTGAATTTGGAACAAGCTCCAATGATTTCCATCTCGCGAGCAGATAATATGCGATAAGTGGATGATACCTGCCTAGATAGGCACTAAGTCCTATCACCATTTTAGAATTGACACTTTAAACTGATCGCACCATGATTTCAATTTTCATTAAACAATTTATCATCGACTCATTTCCACTGCTATTAAAACGTATATTTTGTCTCACTTTGTATCTCACTCATGAAATGTCATAAGTCAACGTGCGATGATACGCTATTTTGATACGTGTCTCCCTTAAATGTTATATTTATTACAATCAATGACGCATAATCACTTTCTGATATATCATGTCACGAATACAATTATTTCTTGCTTCAGGGTCTTGCTGCGGTATTTGCTGCACCGCATCCAAGTAAGTATATCTGTTTTAATTGCTTTTTTAATTAAAAATGTTAGGCACTCGACAGTAAGAACCATAACCGGCCATAAGCATTGGCTCTGTAAGAAATATTTATCTATTACATCGCCAGCGCCACCAATTTTGGTAACTAAGATGTTACGTCCCTTTTGCTTGCATTTTTGACTCACTCGCCTCTTAAACTGAACACAACAATACTCAGCAGCTTGGAGGTGCAATATGTTATTAGTTGTTTCAAAAAGCCTTAATATATAATTTCAATGTTCTAGAATATGTTTATTTATATGCAAAAGCCTGCAGTCACCTAACAGTAAATATAATTAAGGATAATTCTTATATTACATTTGAAGGAGCCCTAACGGGACTTCGGTGTAATAAGACTTGGACTGTATTATAATAATTTATTCGCGTATTCAAATTGCACGCAAGGACGATAAAGTGTCCGCCTAGTTGGCTGTCGCTCGCTGAGTGACCGGTGAATCGCGGCGCACGCGCAACGGGCCGCTAGCCTGCGCCCCGCGCCCCGCGCCTCTCTCGTCGTCGGCATATGTGAAGCGCCGACATACTCCCCGGGTTGAAGAGTGCTCTTCAATCTTGATCAGGAAGGGGGCAGATGTTCTTGAAAGCGCGACGAATTGTTCCTCTCTTCGTTTTGATTTCTGCCACCCGCGTGACTCCGTCTACGCCGGGAAAGGTCTGTGTGACCCGACCCAGGGACCAGAGCAGCGGTGGTGTTGTTTTGTCCTTGATTAGGACTAAAGACCCTGGTTTCACCTCCCCTCTGGAACTAAACCATTTGGATTTGGCCTGTAGCAAAGAAGTGTACTCATTATGGAAGCGGCTCCAGAAATGATGTCGTATGTACTGGATTCTCCTCCATCGGTCCAGTCGAGTGATGTCGGCTTCAGTCACCCGAGAGCATGGTACTGATAAGAGTGGTCGTCCAATTAGAAAATGAGAAGGAGTTAGTGCCGAAAAATCATTAGGGTCTGAAGAGAGAGGTGTTAGAGGACGCGAATTTAGAATTGCTTCTATTTGAGTGAGACACGTAGTCATCTCCTCAAATGTGAAATGGGTTAGAGAAAGTAATCTTTTTAAATGATGCTTGCATGATTTGACTGCTGCTTCCGCTAAAGAGTTGAAATGAGGACTATAAGCAGGTGTGAAAATGAAATCGATACCCTCTTGTGCTATCTCACATGCAACATTCGATGATTGAATAAATTTCTGTATTTCGTTGGATGCGCCTACGAAATTCGTGCCGTTATCAGATGTTATCGTCCGCGGTTTGCCTCGACGCGCTATGAAACGATGTAGCGCGGCCATATAAGCATCAGTGCTAAGATCAGAGACGAGCTCCAAGTGCACTGCTTTTACTGCTGAGCAAACAAAGATGCACATATAAGATTTTATAAGTTTGCAACCGCGGCCTTTACGATCGGCTATCAATACTGGCCCCGCGTAATCTACATAACAGTTGAGAAATGGAAATTCCAGATTAGTTCGAGCACTAGGTAAATGACCCATTAGAGGCTGTACATTTTGTGCTCTATTTTTGAAACATGTAAGGCATTTATTTACGATAAGTCTAGATAAGTTTCTGCCACCTAGAGGCCAATAACTTTGTCTTATATGTGACAATAATAATTGTGGGCCGGCATGTAAAAGTTTTAAATGTTGCATATGAAATAAAAGTTTAGTAAAAATATGCTTACTACAAATTACAATGGGATGTTTTATGTTAAAATCGTAGGGGGAGTTGTCAAGCCTCCCGCCCACGCGAATGAGATTATGATTGTCAATGAATGGAGTCAAAGGAAGCAATCTACTTTTGCGTGGCAATTTCTGACCAGATTTTAAAAGATTATACTCTTCAGGAAACATTTCAAGTTGACAATGATGTATAATAGTATTTATTGAATTTTGTATTTCTTTTGCAGAAAGATTGCCATGCATTTTATTTTTATGTTTTAAGTTATAAATAAATCTTTGTATATATGTAAATATTTTGTAAATTTTATTTAGGCTAGAATATTTTTCTAATAAGCAATTAATGATTGATGAATGCGTGATTGCGTCTGAATGATAAACGTATGAATGATTGCGACAATTACTAATGAAATGAGTAACTACTTCCGGCAACTCGTGTTTCTCTGTGTTTGGCATTTTCGGCCACTCCTTTTTACCATGAAGTAAAAAAGAAGGACCGGACCACCACAGAGGTGTATCGTTTATTACGTCGGCACTGAGGCCACGGGAAACAAGATCCGCTGGGTTGTCCTTCGACGGTACGTAGCTCCAGGAGTGACCAGATGTGATTTCCAAAATCTCATTGACTCTGTTTTTAACAAAAGGTTTTAATTGATTAGAAGGAGTTGAAAGCCATCCTAGAACTATGGTAGAGTCACACCAAAAGCTACATCTATGAATGGGTATGGTAAGCGATTCCTGAACCTTAGTACACAGCCTTGCACCTAACAAAGCTCCGCAAAGTTCAAGCCTCGGTATGGTCGTCGGTTTGACAGGCGGTTTCTAGAGACTAGAAGCTGTACATTTGTAGAGCCATTATCACTACTTGATCGAATATACAGACATGCCCCGTACGCCTTTTCCGATGCATCTGTGAAGACATGAATTTCGTGTTTAATAGAGTCTTGACACAAAACCCATCGTGGTATTTTTAAATTATTTAATGATATCAAAGTGTTTTCAAATGTCGACCAAAAATTTTTAAGCTCGTGTGACATCTCGTCATCCCAATCATATTTATTTATCCAAAGTCTCTGCATAATGATTTTTGCTTGAACGACACAAGGTCCTACTAGACCCAGTGGATCAAATATTTTACTAATTACAGAAAGAACATGACGTTTAGTAATTTTAGTATTTGGCGTTATATTAATAGTATATGTAAGGGAATCTGAATCACAAACCCAATTAAGACCTAAAGTTTTAGCCTGACAAGAATTCGGATCTTGATCAAAGAAATGTAGAGTATTTTGTGATTCGATTTTACTTTACGTAGACGAACGGGTTCTATTCAAAGCGATAAGACTTGACCGGTTTCAAGGTTAACACGTGTCAAGTGCGTGCGTACTTTTTGTTATGAAATAATTAAATAATGCATCAATGAAGTAATTAAGCAATATATTACTTGAATAACTAGAAGATTAATTATGGAGAAATATTTAAAAAATAAAAATTTCAGCAAAAAGAAGTTTTCAATAGGGAAAGTTGGAAATAAGTAATTGGATGGACTCACTCAAATACAGAATTATACTCCCTGACATCAGCTTCTTCAGACGACAAAGGCTGCCACGTAGATGACGGAGACGACTTCTTGTCCTTTGTCCTTGGGCGCGGTCAATGTAAACCACGCGACGTCAATGACCGTTGCGTTGCATTTGTAATGCGACGGAAGTATGCAGGTTTTTCGCTTCGAAGGACCAGAAAATGAAGGAGCCCTAACGGGACTTCGGTGTAATAAGACTTGGACTGTATTATAATAATTTATTCGCGTATTCAAATTGCACGCAAGGACGATAAAGTGTCCGCCTAGTTGGCTGTCGCTCGCTAAGTGAACGGTGAATCGCGGCGCACGCGCAACGGGCCGCTAGCCTGCGCCCCGCACCCCGCGCCTCTCTCGTCGTCGGCATATGTGAAGCGCCGACAACATTAATAATTTATCATTATTTATCTATCACAGAACCTACCTTAAAATTACTCGAAAAATTAGTACTAGATATTAAAAGCAAAGACGAAAGTAAAAAACCAGATGAAAATCAATCATGCGAAGATGGACCTGCCGATCAGAAACCGGATGATAATCAACCAGACCACAAAAAGCCGGACAATGAGGAACAAGACCACTGTGCTGAGAAACCAGACGTCAAGAAGCCTTCTCATAAGAAACCAGAAGTCAAAAAGCCCTGTGATTAGAAACCAGACGACAAAATGGATGATTATTAGCTAAATGTAGATAAGTAGAATCTAGTTTCTTACTTACAATTGAAATTCTTTAAATTTACAAATAATGGCGTAGATATATATATTTTACTCAATTATTGTAATAAATTGAATGCGTTTAATTTTGTGTTTTTTTGTTTATACAATACAAATAAACAAGGTCGAAGTCAAAAAAGTGATGTAATCAAGTAGATTATCTAAACTCAATTTAATTAATCAATCCTCGTCTTATTGCCTCTACTGGAAACAGACTGGTCCATTTTTTGCCCAGAGGATACAAATAGCGATTCAAAGGGAAAACGTTGCTTTTTTCTTGCCACCATTACACGCGGTCATTATTTGTATAGCTATTTTTAATTTCTATTTGTATATTAAGGCATCGATGTAAATAATTAAATATAATAAATTATATATTTAAAAATTGAATAATCATTTTAAAAGGTTAATGTAAAACTTCAACCTGTTTTCAAGGAACATTTTATCTGCGATTTTCTGTTATTCACATGTATTACTATTTACCAGTAGAATTAATAAATTTTATTACGAGTTAATTTTAATATCATGAATATAATAACTTATGAGATATTTTAAATTGAATTATAACAGAATATCATATATTGTTAATTCGATGACAATCGTTCAGTTCTCCGTTTTTTATATCTGCACGGGAAAAACTATTGTTTTAACTTTTTTTTACCAAACAATACCAATGACGTTCTGAAACCGATTATATTTTTATTAAATCAAATACAATATAGAAATATGTAATTATTAAATATATTAAATGAAGTATATAAATAAGTATTTCTAACATTCGGCCATTCTGACTATTAAGTTTGTCCTCAAACTTACTCCTCCTCCACTATTGATAACTTGGCAATACACCCCTCATTAATGATTATGCGAGCATTGACTACAAAGGTTAGCACCTCATCATCACCTCATCACACATTGTCACCGTGTGAGACTTCCCAACCAAACTCAGTTCTCATTTATCTTGTTGGCATTTCAGCCGTCATCACCAGTGTGACCGTGTGAAACTTCCCAACAACAAATAATTCATCTTTACATCAATCATCTTACTTTTTTTTAATATTCATGTTTTCTATATTCCTCTTTCTAATTTATTTTCAAATTTCAAAAATATAATTGTGAAATGTGGTCAAATATAAACCGAATAAATGAATTTTGAAGTCTCTCAAGCTTAGTTAATTGGTCTTCGGTTAAATCAACAAAGCTTGCGTCAGCATAATCAAGGATAGGAAGGAGTAGAGTCTGTGCGAGCATAATTTTAGTAGGAATTGGAAGAAAATGTCGAAGACGACGCAAAGACCTCAGCGCAACAAACACCTTCCTGCTGATCTCATTTACATGGCGAGTCCAGCTTAGAGTGTTATCAAGGAAAACTCCCAAGTTTTTAACACAATCGCAATAAGGGATGACAATATTGTCAAACATTATTGATGGCAAGGAAGACCAGTCAACTTTTGATAATTGTTAAATATTTTGTAACAAAGCAAACTCTTCAGTTGTATAAAAACTGTTACAATTTGTTTACAGTGTACACCATTTGCAATTAATATCATTTCATATTTACTGGAATATCTTCATGTTCTTTACAAACGTCTTTAAGAAATTTCAACAAGTCTTCAGGCTCTGTAAAACGCGCGGCCGACGTACCAGCACTTATTTTACGATCATCTATACCGTGTATAATGCAATCTACCGCCTTCTTACCAAAAATATTACATGCATTTAATAAATTATTTTTATCATAGAAATACTCGTCTAAACAATCTCCTACCCTCATTCGTTTGTCGAGCATTTCTGTTAAAATGACACCGAAATTAGTTTCGGATGGAAAAGCTTTACGAAGTAATGTTTGCCACTCTGACCAGCTATACAAAACAGTTTTTTGACTATTATACCATTTTTTAGCATTACCCGACAATTTAGGTAAAGCAAAATGTACAATATGAGATTCACTACACCCGTATATTTTTGCACACTCATTTACTTTCGACAGCCATAAATCGATACGATGATTGTTATGAGTACCATTAATGTCTTTGTCAAATTGTCTTCTTCTTTCCTCAGAAAGACCGCGTGATCGTGAGCGTGATCGTTTAGAACGATGCATTGTTTAAAAGAAAATTATCCCACTTCTGATAATAAATACACCAGTAGAATTAATAAATTTTATTACGAGTTTATTTTAATATCTTTAATATATAATAACTTATGAAATATTTCAAATTAAATTATAACAGAATATCATATATTGTTAATTCGATGACAATCGTTCAGTTCTCCGTTTTTTATATCTGCGCGGGAAAAACTATTGTTTTAACTTTTTTTACCAAACAATACTAATGACGTTCTGAAACCGATTATATTTTTATTAAATCAAATACAATATAGAAATATGTAATTATTAAATATATTAAATGAAGTACATAAATAAGTATTTCTAACATTCGGCCATTCTGACTATTAAGTTTGTCCTAAAACTTACTCCTCCTCCACTATTGATAACTTGGCAATACACCCCTCGTTAATGATTATGCGAGCATTGACTACACAGGTTAGCACCTCATCATCACCTCTTCACTTACTGTGACCGTGTGAGACTTCCCAACCACGACATATTAGTCGACTTCCACAATCATGAGGTTAGCACCTCACCCCTCATCACATAATATTGTGACCGTGTGAGACTTCCCAACCAAACTCAGTTCTTATTTATCTTGTTGGCATTTCACCTGTCATCACCAGTGTGACCGTGTGAAACTTCCCAACAACAAATAATTCATCTTTACATCAATCATCTTACTTTTTTTTTAATATTCATATTTTCTATATTTCTCTTTCTAACTAATTTATTTTCAAATTTCAAAAATATAATTTTAAAATTTCAACTCTAATTATGTAATTCACAATCACACTTTGTTATAATGCATATTTTCATGTTAAAATATAAAAGTTACTTTACTTTAATACATCATAGATGTTAAAATATAAAAGTTACTTTACTTTAATACTTTTATTGTACATCACACCACAAAGAGAAAAATACAAAGCATGTATATTGCCTAAATAAATGTACAATTATGGCGACCTTATCGCTACACAGAGATCTCTTCCAGGTAACCGAGTGTAAGTAATTACAGATAGGATATGGGGTAGGTGGTGGTATGAATAAAATAATATTAATATTTAATTAAAACAAAACCAATTATTAAATGTAAATATAAAATACACATATTATAAATATATCCATAAATAAATTATATTATCAGTACATACAAAATTATAAGTATATGAATATGATATAAATACATACTGTGTACAGCAACAACGAATAAAACGATAAGTCCTCAAACATAACAAAAAAGAAAAAAGAAAAGCAGATGACTAATACAAGAAATACTGAAATAAAAGAAATTATTGGTGATAAGGCATTTGAGACAAAAAGTGATCTTTTACAAGTTTTTTAAAAATATTTATAGATTTGGCCTCCCGAATATTTATAGGAAGATCGTTCCAGAGTTTAATAGCCTGAATTGTAAAAGAATTATTATAAAAAGATGACTTATGTTCGGGCACCTTTAAAATCCATCTCTTCACAGAACGAACTACTTCTCCAGGATTTCCTAAAAATAAAAATTTCTCCTTCAAGTAAGGGGTACACCCCCTAAGGTAAGGGTGAGACAAAACGCAGTACAGAATAGACAGGATGTGCATATACCGGCGAAGTCGAATGGGTAACCAATTAAGACGAGAACGAAATTGTGAAATGTGGTCATATTTGTGTAATCCAAATATAAACCGAATAAATGTATTTTGAAGTCTTTCAAGCTTAGTTAATTGGTCTTCGGTTAAATCAACAAAGCTTGCGTCAGCATAATCAAGGATAGGAAGGAGTAGAGTCTGTGCGAGCATAATTTTAGTAGGAATTGGAAGAAAATGTCGAAGACGACGCAAAGACCTCAGCGCAACAAACACCTTCCTGCTGATCTCATTTACATGGCGAGTCCAGCTAAGAGTGTTATCAAGGAAAACTCCCAAGTTTTTAACACAATCGCAATAAGGGATGACAATATTGTCAAACATTATTAATGGCAAGGAAGACCAGTCAACATTTGATAATTGTTAAATATTTTGTAACAAAGCAAACTCTTCAGTTGTATAAAAACTGTTACAATTTGTTTACAGTGTACACCATTTGCAATTAATATCATTTCATATTTACTGGAATATCTTCATGTTCTTTACAAACGTCTTTAAGAAATTTCAACAAGTCTTCAGGCTCTGTAAAACGCGCGGCCGACGTACCAGCACTTATTTTACGATCATCTATACCGTGTATAATGCAATCTACCGCCTTCTTACCAAAAATATTACATGCATTTAATAAATTATTTTTATCATAGAAATACTCGTCTAAACAACTCCTCCTACCCTCATTCGTTTGTCGAGCATTTCTGTTAAAATGACACCGAAATTAGTTTCGGATGGAAAAGCTTTACGAAGTAATGTTTGCCACTCTGACCAGCTATACAAAACAGTTTTTTGACTATTATACCATTTTTTAGCATTACCCGACAATTTAGGTAAGGCAAAATGTACAATATGAGATTCACTCCACCCGTATATTTTTGCACACTCATTTACTTTCGACAGCCATAAATCGATACGATGATTGTTATGAGTACCATTAATGTCTTTGTCAAATTGTCTTCTTCTTTTCTCAGAAAGACCGCGTGATCGTGAGCGTGATCGTTTAGAACGATGCATTGTTTAAAAGAAAATTATCGCACTTCTGATAGTAAATACACCAGTAGAATTAATAAATTTTATTATGAGTTAATTTTAATATCTTTAATATATAATAACTTATGAAATATTTCAAATTAAATTATAACAGAATATCATATATTGTTAATTCGATGACAATCGTTCAGTTCTCCGTTTTTTATATCTGCGCGGGAAAAACTATTGTTTTAACTTTTTTTACCAAACAATACTAATGACGTTCTGAAACCGATTATATTTTTATTAAATCAAATACAATATAAAAATATGTAATTATTAAATATATTAAATGAAGTACATATTCAGCGGACCCTGGCGCTACTAGGCCGGGAAAACGCTAGTCAGAAGAAGAAGATTAAATGAAGTACATAAATAAGTATTTCTAACACATGTTATATCTAATCTGATGTATAGATATTTAGAACAATATTATAATTAAATAAAATATTAAACAATAATAGTCTACATTTTTAATCTGTCAACAACATTGACAGATACTCTTGATGGCGGGAAATGGATGACTTGAATCCTTACAATAATTGCATGTTAAATAATTGGCATGAAAATATTTTGTGTTTGCGAATAAATATATATATGCACGGTGAATAAACTATAAGTACATAAGATTATTTTATTCAAAATAACCGTTATATTTAAACAGATACAAAGTGTTGTTTGATATGTTTATTTAACGAAAGGCTTAGTTATATAGTGAACGATATATACAACGCCATTTAATTGTGACTCATATAAGAATGCATCAAAAATAAATATGAAGACAGAGACAATTAATATTGTGTGGTTCTGTGATAATGATTAAAATCGTTATATATACATATACAAATAAATCCATCAAATCGATAATAATATCCTGGGACATCATTCACACACGGCCATCTGATCCCAAGCTAAGCAGAGCTCGTACTATGGAAACCAGACAACTGATATACTACATACACTACTTTTCTTTTGTAAATACATTCTTATATAGATAAGTAATACATAATTTAATTAAATCAATGAATATAAAGTATGTACTTATGTTAGTGTTTTTAAATTTTAAGGAAATGGAAATTTTTAAATTTAACGATATTGATATTTGCGTGTCAGAAATATTCAAAACGTAATTTTTTTTTCAAATCCACAATGATTTAATTTTTTTTTATTAGAATATGGAGGCGAACGAGCATATGGGCCACCTGATGGTAAGTGGTCACCAACGCTCATAGATATTTGAATTATAATAAATGTTAACCATCGCTTACATCACCAATGCGCCACCAACCTTGGGAAATAAGATGTTATGTCCCTTGTGCCTGTAATTACACTAGCTCACCCTTCAAAACGGAACACAACAATACCAAATACTACGTTTTTAGCGGTAAAATATCTAATGAGTGGATGGTACCTACCCTTTTTTTTTTCGAGGAGGAAAGGCATTTACGCCTCCCGCCCGGACACGACCGGGACGGATATGTAGGACTCACGGGGTAGAAGGCCATCGTCCTACCCACTAAAACCTCCTCGTTTCCGTCTCACCGCATGGTGGCGGGGTTACGGGAACGCCTTAGCTCACCACCGCGACCCAGCCTGCGGCCGTCGCTTTGGGTGAGTGACCCACCTGTTGTTTTTTATTGAGGTTGTCTTCTCTTGGCCCGGCCGGTGAAGGCAAGGCCCTCGGTTCCATCACAGGCTGACGCCTGGATGGGGAAACGTGTTTGAGAAGGCGGTGACCGAAGTCCGTCCACCCAGCATCGACACTGAAACTGGGCGAACCCGCCTCTCCCTCCTCCTACTACTACCTCCTCCTGACTCCGGCAGCCCGAAAGGACCCCGGAGACCAACTCCTCCTCTCTCTCTCCGGCGGCCCGTAAGAATCCCGGAGTCCTCCTATTTGCCACGAAGCCACTCGCTGGTCCACTTTGCGCAACAGAGAAGTACCACGAGCGGCCCGCGACACTTCCGCCGCGCCAGTCTCAGCCGCGGTCGACAAGCAATCCGGAAAAAACATCGGATTGCTGGTCGACCCCGTTGCCCAGGGTGCACCACGTGGAGGTGACTGACATGCACCCCGGATGGTACCTACCCAGACGAAAGCTTGCACAAAGCTCTACCACCAGTAAAATTAATATGAGGTAGTATGAATATTATATTCAAGGTTATTCATGATCTCGACCAGTGATCAATGTTGTTTGTCTTTAGACCTTCTTCGATTGGAATAGATTAGTCTTCTATGGGTTTTCTTTAATAACTTGTGGAGCTCTAAAAGAAAAACGTCATATATATTTACACAATTTAGAAACGGTTTTAAAACTTTCATATAAAAACTACTGCAAATGCACTTCTATCGTTACCGAAAACGTCTTCGTTTTATTTATCACCAAGATGAAGCTCTCGATACTTCTTGTACTGTTTGTAAGTAAAAATTATTATTTAAATAGCTAATTACGTTTCTTTCGTGATAATATGTCATGTTAGTGTGAAACGTAGTGATTGTTTTAATATTTTTGATGGTTAAATATCCTACCTAGCTGAAACTTCGAGCGTCAGATGACGTCAGCGTGAGATTTGTTATTGTAAGTGCGTTAACATGTGCGTGATATCGGTACACATGCTCACATGCTTACACATCAATTCTCATGAGTACCTTGGGGCTCAAAGATATTAGGGTGAAGCCATAGATAATTTACTTTTTAAATGTTTTGACAGATTCCTAACACAGATAGAGGTAGACGCATATGGATTAGATTATAGTATTAAGCAGTCACGTGACTTTATATTAATTTACAATTGCTGGACATAGTTATCCCCTTGGGGAGAAAAGTTGGAGGTTTTTTCTGAAATTCGATTTGAATTTGGAACAAGCTCCAATGATTTTCATCTCGCGAGCAGATAATATGCGATAAGTGGATGATACCTGCCTAGATAGGCACTAAGTCCTATCACCATTTTAGAATTGACACTTTAAACTGATCGCACCATGATTTCAATTTTCATTAAACAATTTATCATCGACTCATTTCCACTGCTATTAAAACGTATATTTTGTCTCACTTTGTATCTCACTCATGAAATGTCATAAGTCAACGTGCGATGATACGCTATTTTGATACGTGTCTCCCTTAAATGTTATATTTATTACAGTCAATGTCGCATAATCACTTTCTGATATATCATGTCACGAATACAATTATTTCTTGCTTCAGGGTCTTGCTGCGGTATTTGCTGCACCGCATCCAAGTAAGTATATCTGTTTTAATTGCTTTTTTAATTAAAAATGTTAGGCACTCGACAGTAAGAACCATAACCGGCCATAAGCATTGGCTCTGTAAGAAATATTTATCTATTACATCGCCAGCGCCACCAATTTTGGTAACTAAGATGTTACGTCCCTTTTGCTTGCATTTTTGACTCACTCGCCTCTTAAACTGAACACAACAATACTCAGCAGCTTGGAGGTGCAATATGTTATTAGTTGTTTCAAAAAGCCTTAATATATAATTTCAATGTATCTAGAATATGTTTATTTATATGCAAAAGCCTGCAGTCACCTAACAGTAAATATAATTAAGGATAATTCTTATATTACATTAATAATTTATCATTATTTATCTATCACAGAACCTACCTTAAAATTACTCGAAAAATTAGTACTAGATATTAAAAGCAAAGACGAAAGTAAAAAACCAGATGAAAATCAATCATGCGAAGATGGACCTGCCGATCAGAAACCGGATGATAATCAACCAGACCACAAAAAGCCGGACAATGAGGAACAAGACCACTGTGCTGAGAAACCAGACGTCAAGAAGCCTTCTCATAAGAAACCAGAAGTCAAAAAGCCCTGTGATTAGAAACCAGACGACAAAATGGATGATTATTAGCTAAATGTAGATAAGTAGATATTTCTTACTTACAATTGAAATTCTTTAAATTTACAAATAATGGCGTAGATATATATATTTTACTCAATTATTGTAATAAATTGAATGCGTTTAATTTTGTGTTTTTTTGTTTATACAATACAAATAAACAAAGTCGAAGTCAAAAAAATGATGTAATCAAGTAGATTATCTAAGCTCAATTTAATTAATCAATCCTCGTCTTATTGCCTCTACTGGAAACAGACTGGTCCATTTTTTGCCCAGAGGATACAAATAGCGATTCAAAGGGAAAACGTTGCTTTTTTCTTGCCACCATTACACGCGGTCATTATTTGTATAGCTATTTTTAATTTCTATTTGTATATTAAGGCATCGATGTAAATAATTAAATATAATAAATTATATATTTAAAAATTGAATAATCATTTTAAAAGGTTAATGTAAAACTTCAACCTGTTTTCAAGGAACATTTTATCTGCGATTTTCTGTTATTCACATGTATTACTATTTACCAGTAGAATTAATAAATTTTATTACGAGTTAATTTTAATATCATGAATATAATAACTTATGAGATATTTTAAATTGAATTATAACAGAATATCATATATTGTTAATTCGATGACAATCGTTCAGTTCTCCGTTTTTTATATCTGCACGGGAAAAACTATTGTTTTAACTTTTTTTTACCAAACAATACCAATGACGTTCTGAAACCGATTATATTTTTATTAAATCAAATACAATATAGAAATATGTAATTATTAAATATATTAAATGAAGTACATAAATAAGTATTTCTAACATTCGGCCATTCTGACTATTAAGTTTGTCCTCAAACTTACTCCTCCTCCACTATTGATAACTTGGCAATACACCCCTCATTAATGATTATGCGAGCATTGACTACAAAGGTTAGCACCTCATCATCACCTCATCACACATTGTCACCGTGTGAGACTTCCCAACCAAACTCAGTTCTCATTTATCTTGTTGGCATTTCAGCCGTCATCACCAGTGTGACCGTGTGAAACTTCCCAACAACAAATAATTCATCTTTACATCAATCATCTTACTTTTTTTTTAATATTCATGTTTTCTATATTCCTCTTTCTAATTTATTTTCAAATTTCAAAAATATAATTTTAAAATTTCAAATCCAATTATGTAATTCACAATCACACTTTGTTATAATGCATATTTTCATGTTAAAATATAAAAGTTACTTTACTTTAATACATCATAGATGTTAAAATATAAAAGTTACTTTACTTTAATACTTTTATTGTACATCACACCACAAAGAGAAAAATACAAAGCATGTATATTGCCTAAATAAATGTACAATTATGGCGACCTTATCGCTACACAGAGATCTCTTCCAGGTAACCGAGTGTAAGTAATTACAGATAGGATATGGGGTAGGTGGTGGTATGAATAAAATAATATTAATATTTAATTAAAACAAAACCAATTATTAAATGTAAATATAAAATACACATATTATAAATATATCCATAAATAAATTATATTATCAGTACATACAAAATTATAAGTATATGAATATGATATAAATACATACTATGTACAGCAACAACGAATAAAACGATAAGTCCTCAAACATAACAAAAAAGGAAAAAGAAAAGCAGATGACTAATACAGGAAATACTGAAATAAAAGAAATTATTGGTGATAAGGCATTTGAGACAAAAAGTGATCTTTTACAAGTTTTTTAAAAATATTTATAGATTTGGCCTCCCGAATATTTATAGGAAGATCGTTCCAGAGTTTAATAGCCTGAATTGTAAAAGAATTATTATAAAAAGATGACTTATGTTCGGGCACCTTTAAAATCCATCTCTTCACAGAACGAACTACTTCTCCAGGATTTCCTAAAAATAAAAATTTCTCCTTCAAGTAAGGGGTACACCCCCTAAGGTAAGGGTGAGACAAAACGCAGTACAGAATAGACAGGATGTGCATATACCGGCGAAGTCGAATGGGTAACCAATTAAGACGAGAACGAAATTGTGAAATGTGGTCATATTTACGTAATCCAAATATAAACCGAATAAATGTATTTTGAAGTCTCTCAAGCTTAGTTAATTGGTCTTCGGTTAAATCAACAAAGCTTGCGTCAGCATAATCAAGGATAGGAAGGAGTAGAGTCTGTGCGAGCATAATTTTAGTAGGAATTGGAAGAAAATGTCGAAGACGACGCAAAGACCTCAGCGCAACAAACACCTTCCTGCTGATCTCATTTACATGGCGAGTCCAGCTAAGAGTGTTATCAAGGAAAACTCCCAAGTTTTTAACACAATCGCAATAAGGGATGACAATATTGTCAAACATTATTGATGGCAAGGAAGACCAGTCAACTTTTGATAATTGTTAAATATTTTGTAACAAAGCAAACTCTTCAGTTGTATAAAAACTGTTACAATTTGTTTACAGTGTACACCATTTGCAATTAATATCATTTCATATTTACTGGAATATCTTCATGTTCTTTACAAACGTCTTTAAGAAATTTCAACAAGTCTTCAGGCTCTGTAAAACGCGCGGCCGACGTACCAGCACTTATTTTACGATCATCTATACCGTGTATAATGCAATCTACCGCCTTCTTACCAAAAATATTACATGCATTTAATAAATTATTTTTATCATAGAAATACTCGTCTAAACAATCTCCTACCCTCATTCGTTTGTCGAGCATTTCTGTTAAAATGACACCGAAATTAGTTTCGGATGGAAAAGCTTTACGAAGTAATGTTTGCCACTCTGACCAGCTATACAAAACAGTTTTTTGACTATTATACCATTTTTTAGCATTACCCGACAATTTAGGTAAAGCAAAATGTACAATATGAGATTCACTCCACCCGTATATTTTTGCACACTCATTTACTTTCGACAGCCATAAATCGATACGATGATTGTTATGAGTACCATTAATGTCTTTGTCAAATTGTCTTCTTCTTTTCTCAGAAAGACCGCGTGATCGTGAGCGTGATCGTTTAGAACGATGCATTGTTTAAAAGAAAATTATCCCACTTCTGATAATAAATACACCAGTAGAATTAATAAATTTTATTACGAGTTAATTTTAATATCTTTAATATATAATAACTTATGAAATATTTCAAATTAAATTATAACAGAATATCATATATTGTTAATTCGATGACAATCGTTCAGTTCTCCGTTTTTTATATCTGCGCGGGAAAAACTATTGTTTTAACTTTTTTTTACCAAACAATACCAATGACGTTCTGAAACCGATTATATTTTTATTAAATCAAATACAATATAGAAATATGTAATTATTAAATATATTAAATGAAGTACATAAATAAGTATTTCTAACACATGTTATATCTACTCTAATGTATAGATATTTAGAACAATATTATAATTAAATAAAATATTAAACAATAATTGTCTACATTTTTAATCTGTCGACAACATTGACAGATACTCTTGATGGCGGGAAATGGATGACTTGAATCCTTACGATATTTGCTAAATGTTAAATAATTGGCATGAAAATATTTTGTGATTGCGAATATATATATATATATATATATATATATATATATATATATATATATATATATATACATATATATATATAGATATATAACCGTTATATTTAAACAGATACAAAGTATTGTTGGATATGTTTATTTAACGAAAGGTAAATGGCTTAGTTATATAGTGAACGATATATACAACGCTATTTCATTGTGACTCATATAAGAATGCATCAAAAATAAATATGAAGACAGAGACAATTAATATTGTGTGGTTCTGTGATAATGATTTATATATTTAAATATATTTATATATATTACATATATATATATTTATATAACGATATATATTCTTAGAAACCAGATCAGAAGGGATTTTTTTTAAAAACAAAATTACAGAAAACTAGATAATAAATTTAATCAATTTTACAAAATCACAAACTGTTCGACAATTTTTACTAATGAATTTATGTAACAACAATTCTCCTAATTTAATTCAAAACTAACCCTAGCAACACGACACTAACAAACTTAATCGCAATGGATTACAAAAATAACACAGTATGACACCAATCGACCGAACACACGATAGCAAAAAGAGACCTGTCTACCGTCCACCCTCCTTTAAATACACTTCCTCCCACTACTACCCTCCTATATTCCTACACGGCCTTTCCTGACAGAAGACTGTCCCCGGGCTTCTTTATCTTCAACTGTCACGATCCGTTTCCACGATTGGGACGGAGAGCAGGGGATTTTCTTCGTTCACAGTGGAGGCAGCTAGTTCTGAGAATCTCTGTATTCCTGAGGGTCCTTGTTGCGGCTCGATCTCTTCCACAGGCTGTACAACACCGGGACGCAGGTCGACACCGGCAGTTAATTCCTCTTCTTCAGTATCTGCGTCTGTAACATGAAAATAAAACCACAGATTTTTCTGCATATTGCGAATCAACAATGCTGTCGACGCTGATAGCTATCATAAGCTAAGCTCTCTTTTTATTTTACATGAAACCTGCTCCAAGACAACTGACCCACAAAGTCAAGTTGTCGAACACACAAGGATAGCATGTCTGATGCTCTCTAAGATATATTCAAAACGAAGCAACTCAATTACCTGGGATAATGAATCCGATGCACTCCAAGATATCAATTATCCCTGGCCAAAGTCACTCCTGTGATAACGCGTCCGATGCACTCCAAGACAACAGTTATCACAGGCCCACAATTATCCGCGGGATAACCACAGTCCGATGTACTCCAAGACAACTGGTTATCCCCGCCCAGCCTCCCGAGGATAACCACAGTCCGATGCACTCCAAGACAAATGGTTATCCTCAGCTCAGGGATCCTACAGTAGCGTGTCCGATACACTCCAAGACAAACGCTCACCGTATCAACTTGTTAAATTTGCCTTACTTTAGCCCCGAGGCTATTTATTTATTTATTTATTTATTTATTTATTTAGTGTACAGGAAACAAACAGTGAAATAATTACAATAAAATAAAAAATATAAAACAATTCATAAACCAAAACAGTTTCCATTTATAAATTAATCATAAGTAATTACAAAACAAGACATTTTTTATATTTAATAGGTGCATGAAATTATATAATTCATTTATATAATTTAATTTAATATAAATTTAATTTTTAAATCAAGAAAACATAATTTAATAATAAATAATCAATTTATAATTAATTAATTAAAAATGCATGAGTAAATTAAGGCTCTTGAGAGTATAATATTTCTTTTACTTGCAATTTGAATTTTTTAAGGGAGAGATGAAATATATCACATTCAATAAATGTTTTATTGTACTGTTTAGATGATCTATTAATAAATGCATTTGCTGCATATTTAGTCTTTGTCAATGGAAAATCAAAAATAGATTTATTGCGACTACCAGGGCGAGGACATTTGATATTTATTTTAGAAAGGAGATCATCAAATATGTTGTGGATCAATTTATATAAAAACACCATATCACGTTCAAGTCGTCTCTGTTCAGTTGTCGGTATCTTTTCTATTTGATTCAAATTATTTATAGACGAAAATTTTAAATATTTTAAAAACTTTTCCTGAATATTTTCGATGAGTTCTATATATTTACTATACTGTGGATTCCAGACAGTGCAAGCGTATTCTAGAATAGGTCTCACAAATGATTTATATAAAAGAGCAAAAGTTGAAACACGCTTAAACTCTCTGGAAATCCTCAGCACAAATCCTAGCATACGAAACGCTTTAGAAGTTATGGAATTTATGTGTTCATCGAAAAGAAGTTTAGAATCGAGTGTTATTCCAAGATCTTTGACCACTGATACACGTTTTATATCATCTTCCTTAAATCGGTAGTTGTAAACGATCACTTTTCTTTTTCTGGTATATGTCATACAATTACATTTCTTTATATTCAAAAACAGCGAATTGGTAGTACAATAATCGCTAAGTAAGTTCAAATCTTTTTGCAGACTAATACAATCATCAACACTCTTAATGATTTTATAAGTTTTTGTATCATCAGCATATAATAGAAATTTAGAAGATGCAAATACCGAAACAACATCATTTATATATATATTAAAAAACAGTGGTCCAAGATGTGAGCCTTGAGGGACTTCAGATGGAACGGGTAAAAAAGATGAGCAATATCCTTTCACAGTCACGGCTTGACTTCTATTCAATAAATATGACTTGATCCATCTAAGGAGGTCACCATGTACACCGATGAACTCCATTTTTGCTATTAAGATAGAAATAGAGATTTTGTCAAACGCTTTGGAGTAATCGGTGTACACAACGTCCACCTGATATCCTTTGTCCATTGCAGTCAAAACATAGTCAGTGAATTCACACAAATTAGTTTCAGTTGATTTCTTGTTAATAAATCCATGCTGCTGGTCAATAATTATGGGACGTATGCTTGGAAAGATTTTGTCATAAATTATACGTTCAAAAAGTTTTGGAATTGAACTTAATTTCGAAATAGGACGATAATTTTTGATATCATGTCTATCTCCATTTTTAAAAATAGGCACAACATAAGACTGTTTCCAAATTGAAGGCATAGTACATGTATGAAGGGAAATACAAAACAATAAATGTAAAGGAATAGATATAGTCATATAGCATTTACTTAGAAAAAGAGGTGGTATACCGTCGGGTCCGCTACCTTTTTTAATATTTAAGGTTTTCAAATACTTACGAACATCAGCAAGTGAAATATCAACAGATGACAAATTAATTGTATTAGCATATCCACTATTATTTTGACTGTTACAAAGGATGTATAGAAATATTCATTAAATAGATTGCTTATTTGCTGATCGTCACTTGTTGAGATATCGTTATAATATAGCCGCTCAGGTATGTCATTTGTATTCTGTTTGGTCTTGACAAATGTCCAAAAACACTTAGAGTTTCTCAATAGTATTCCAATATATATAGGATAGTATTCCAATCATAACGAATAAACAAAACATATTGGCTCATAAAGATTTTAAAACATCAGTAAATTCAAAGCTGATCTTAAATTGCAAGCAAAAATAGAGCAGACACTCACCATCAAAGAAAGCAGCACAAACATCAGGGGTCCATTCTCCACGCCACGGAACAATATATTCCGCAGCCGCTTGAGTCGACTTGCCATACGAGCCAGCTAGTAGCTGCAGCTCATAGCGACCGTGTGGAAGTATCTTCACCACCCGGTAAGGTCCTCGCATACACGAGTCTAACTTCCCGGTTGACTGCGCCTGCTTACGAACAAATACTAAGGAGTGTAGTTCAAAGGTTTGAGTTGGCTTACGTCTCCTGTTAAGGCGTAGGCGTCCTGACGGGCTTGATTGTCACATATATGTTCAAACGCTCTCTGACGACTCATCTCACGAATGGCTTCCCGATTACCACTGGAACCTTCAAGAGCTACATCCCGTATCAAGCTGCGTATGAGCGGTGTAGCCGCTTCGACGCCTATGAGCAAGTTCAAGGCAGAGTATCGCGTCGTCTTGTGTTTTGTTATGTTGAGAGTCAGTTATAACTTCCACATAACCGCAGGCCACTTCTGCTGTCGGTGGTTGCACTCCATACGGACCATATTGAGTACGGTACGGCAATATCGTTCAACCTGTCCATTAGATTAGTGCATTTCGGGTGTTATAAAATGAGTAGCACTACCCATATCCTTGACCCAATTACGAAAATCGACACTTTGGAACATGCGGCCCCTGTCAGCGACGATCAGTTTTGGCGTTCCAAAGATTGAAATCATGTTCGTAAAGTGTCGCTTCAGTTCATCAGTGTCCTGTCGGTACATGGGATATAGCAAACAAAATTTAGAAAACGCATCTACAACAATGAGTACGTGACGATACCCGTCACTTTCTGGCAGGGGGCCTAAAGTATCTATATGCACTGTCTCAAAAGGTAAATCTGGTTTTTCCCAAGAATGAATTGGCTGAAGAGGAGCATGGGCTACTTTTTTGTGAGAAAGACAAATTAAACAATGGGAAATGTACTTTTGTGCAAATTTTTTCAACCCTGGGAACCAAAAATGTTTTGTAATTAAATCTACCGTTTTATCGACCCCGAGATGATCGTGTTCATCATGGAAAATGCGCATAAGGCTAAGCCTATGTCCTTTGGGAATAAAGCAGCAAAGTTTAGCACTTTCACCAGTAGGTGTAAGCTTAACATAAAGGATATCGTTTTTAACTATATAACGACTACGGGTATAACTGTCCATCCGATAGACTTTGCTTTAAAGACTGCGTCTCCTCGTCAGCTGCCTGAGCAACTTGGGCCCAGTTTAAAGGTTTTTGAATCGTACATATGTTAACTGGATTCCGGCTAAAGTAGTCCGCATGAGACAGCAGACAACCTTTTCTGTACTCAAGGCTAAAATCAAAGTCTTGGAGGTATACCCACCAGCGGGCCACCCTGGGCAACAGGTCTTTCTTACGCTGGGTTAGTTTTAAAGCGTTGCAGTCAGTAACCACGGTGAAGTGTACACCCACAAGATAGTGTCTGAAATACTCAAGAGCCTTCACTATTGCCAAGGTTTCAAGCTCGTACGAGTGGTCCCTACTCTCAACCCCCCGGGTGAGTCTGCTAAAGTAAGATACCACTCGCTTACGATTTCCTTCATGTACCTGCATTAACACTGCTCCGTAACCAATAGAACTTGCATCCGTATGAATTTCTTTCGGCAGCGAAGGGTCGTAGATGGCAAGTACTGGCTCACTTGTAAGGCAATCTATGAAGTATTGACGCGCGGCTTGTTGGTCGGCACCCCAGTGAAAGTTGACTCCCTTTCTGGTAAGAGCTTGAAATCACTCGATCTCAGCACACACTATTCCTAATCTTAACTATTTTCTCTAACAAATATACTTAACAACAATACGACACGATATTTAAAGTAATCTAGCGAAACAACTAATGAAGAAAATTATAAATTTGTTTTTTAAAGAGAAAAAAAAATACAACTTCAAATGAGGGTAATTCAAGAAAAAAAAAAAAAATAAAAGCAAAAAGAAAAAAATATATTATGAGCTAGGCCAAGCCGTAGTGGGCTGAATAAGTTAGTATCCCACTTCTGATCTTAGAAACCAGATCAGAAGGGATTTTTTTTAAAAACAAAATTACAGAAAACTATATAATAAATTTAATCAATTTTACAAAATCACAAACTATTCGACAATTTTTACTAATGAATTTATGTAACAACAATTCTCCTAATTTAATTCAAAACTAACCCTAGCAACACGACACTAACAAACTTAATCACAATGGATTACAAAAATAACATAGTATGACACCAATCGACCGAACACACGATAGCAAAAAGAGATCTGTCTACCGTCCACCCTCCTTTAAATACACTTCCTCCCACTACTACCCTCCTATATTCCTATAATATATATATATATATATCAAGCTGCGAATGAGCGGTGTAGAAAAAATGCACCACGTGGGGGTGCATGTCAGTCACCTCCACGTGGTGCACCCTGGGCAACGGGGTCGACCAGCAATCCGATGTTTTTCCGGAATGCTTGTCGATCGCGGCTGAGACTGACGCGGCGGAAGTGTCGCGGGCCGCTCCTGGGACTTCTCTGTTGCGCAGAGTTGACCAGCGAGCGGCTCCGTGGCAAATAGGAGGACCCCGGGGTCCTTTTGGGCCGCCGGAGAGAGAGAGGAGGAGTTGGTCTCCGGAGTCCTTTCGGCCTGCCGGAGACAGGAGTAGAGGAGTAGAGGAGGAGGGAGAGGCGGGTTCGTCCAGTTTCGGTGTCGATGCTGGGCGGACAGACTTCGGCCGCAGGTGGGGTCGCGGTGGTGTGCTAACGCGTTCCCGTAACCCCGCCACCATGCGGTGAGAAGGAAACGAGGAGGTTTTAGTGGATAGAACGGTTGCCTTCTGCCCCGTGAGTCCCACATACCCGTCCCGGTCGTGTCCGGGCGGGAGGCGTAAATGCCTTTCCTCCACGGAAAAAAATAAAAATAAAAAAAAAGGGTGCATCACGTGGAGGTGACTGACATGCACCCCGGATGGTACCTACCCAGACGAGAGCTTGCACAAAGTTCTACCACCAGTAGAATTAATTTAAATACAGTAGAATTAATAGAAGGTAGTCTGAATATCATATTCAAGATCTCGACCAGTGATCAATGTTGTTTGTCTTTAGACCTTCTTCGATTGGAATAGATTAGTCTTCTATGGGTTTTCTTTAATAACTTGTGGAGCTCTAAATGAAGAACGTCATATATATTTACACAATTTAGAAACGGTTTAAAAACTTTCATATAAAAACTACTGCAAATGCACTTCTATCATTACCGAAAACGTCTTCGCTTTATTTGTCACCAAGATGAAGCTCTCGATACTTCTTGTACTGTTTGTAAGTAAAAATTATTATTTAAATAGCTAATTACGTTTCTTTCGTGATAATATGTCATGTTAGTGTAAAACGTAGTGATTGTTTTAATATTTTTGATGGTTAAATATCCTACCTAGCTGAAACTTCGAGTGTCAGATGACGTCAGCGTGAGATTTGTTATTGTAAGTGCGTTGATGTGTGCGTGATATCGGTACACATGCTCACATGCTTACACATCAATTCTCATGAGTACCTTGGGACTCAAAGATATTAGGGTGAAGCCATAGATAATTTACTTTTTAAATGTTTTGACAGATTCCTAACACAGATAAAGGTAGACGCATATGGATCAGATGATGGTATTAAGCAGTGACGTGACTTTATATTAATTTACAATTGCTGGACCTAGTTATCCCCTTGGGGAGAAAAGTTGGAGGTTTTTTCTGAAATTCGATTTGAATTTGGAACAAGCTCCAATGATTTTCATCTCGCGAGCAGATAATATGCGATAAGTGGATGATACCTGCCTAGATAGGCACTAAGTCCTATCACCATTTTAGAATTGACACTTTAAACTGATCGCACCATGATTTCAATTTTCATTAAACAATTTATCATCGACTCATTTCCACTGCTATTAAAACGTATATTTTGTCTCACTTTGTATCTCACTCATGAAATGTCATAAGCCAACGTGCGATGATACGCTATTTTGATACGTGTCTCCCTTAAATGTTATATTTATTACAGTCAATGTCGCATAATCACTTTCTGATATATCATGTCACGAATACAATTATTTCTTGCTTCAGGGTCTTGCTGCGGTATTTGCTGCACCGCATCCAAGTAAGTATATCTGTTTTAATTGCTTTTTTAATTAAAAATGTTAGGCACTCGACAGTAAGAACCATAACCGGCCATAAGCATTGGCTCTGTAAGAAATATTTATCTATTACATCGCCAGCGCCACCAATTTTGGTAACTAAGATGTTACGTCCCTTTTGCTTGCATTTTTGACTCACTCGCCTCTTAAACTGAACACAACAATACTCAGCAGCATGGAGGTGCAATATGTTATTAGTTGTTTCAAAAAGCCTTAATATATAATTTCAATGTATCTAGAATATGTTTATTTATATGCAAAAGCCTGCAGTCACCTAACAGTAAATATAATTAAGGTTAATTCTTATATTACATTAATAATTTATCATTATTTATCTATCACAGAACCTACCTTAAAATTACTCGAAAAACTAGTACTAGATATTAAAAGCAAAGACGAAAGTAAAAAACCAGATGAAAATCAATCATGCGAAGATGGACCTGCCGATCAGAAACCGGATGATAATCAACCAGACCACAAAAAGCCGGACAATGAGGAACAAGACGACCAAAAGTCCTGTGCTAAGAAACCAGACGTCGAGAAGCCCTGTGATAAGAAATCAGACGACAAAAAGACGGACGATAAGAAACAAGCCGACGAGACGCCATGTGATAGGAAATGAATCGACAAAACGGATGAATAATCATCCTTGATCAGCTATATGAGAAATATCAACTTACAGTTGAAGTTCTTTAAATTAATAAAATAAATTACAGTAATAAATTGAATGCGTTTAATTTTGTGTTTTATTTATTTATACAATACAAACAAAGTCGAAATCGATCTAAGCTCAATTTAATCAATCAATCCCCGTCTAATTGCCTCTACTGGTATTAGGCATCAATGTAAATAATTAATTATAATAAATTTTTAATTCCTGGTGTGTTTGGTTTTAATTTATAATAATTAAATAAAAATCATTGACTTATTCACCGATTATTAATATTGATAAATAATTTTATAACGATAAATCTAATTTAATTTTAATATTAATCTATGTACAGATATTCTTATAATATACAAAATAAAAAAAAAAACCAAATACACATTACAAATTTATAGCAATAATATATAATAATATAATTAATAAATATATAATAAATTATAGATTAAAAAATTGAATCATCATTTAAAAAGATTTATTTAAAGTAAAGCCTGTTCGTAATGGACACATCGAAATCGGATTTTTATCTGCGAATTTCTGTTATTCACTTATTATATCTACTCCGCCATTTTGAGTAGTTGTGAACTCATTAAAACTGTAGACATTTATCAATAAATTCTAAAACAAAATTAAAATAAAAAAAACTTTACATTACAAATTTCAAATAAATAATATAATAATATGTAGACATATTGCTTTTTTACTATAATATTAAATTTTATGCATTTATTATTCATTTGGTGTATCATTGGATATTACGATCTCCAACAAAGCCAAGTCATCGTCATATATATTTTCTATAAAATTAATATAAAATGTGTAACAATACTGTTCATTTATTTGAAAATATTTACTTAGCAACTTGGATATATTTCGTAGTTGATGTGAGAACATAAATTACGACAATAACTAAACAATAGGTTTTTAAAGATTGTATCTGTTTTGCAATACTCGATACAATTATCAAAATCAAATCAAAATTTACTTTATACAAGGAATCTCTAACGAATGAATGTTAAACGACATTTTACGAGGTTCAATTTAATGTAAAGCTGTAATCGGTTCGAAATGCAGCATCTACTGATAATAACAGAGTTCGGTGATGTTTTCGTTAGTAATACTGTGCACTGGCAGCAAATAAATAAATTAACAAGCTGAAGGTTAATATTCCTTACAGTGCAATTGTCTATGGGTGGTGGGGACCACTTACCGTCAGGTAAACCATACTCCAATCCTCGTGCGTGCATTATAAAAAAAAAAAAAACATTTATAAAAACTTGTTGAATTCTTCTTGATTGTAAAATACGTAAAATAACAACCCCCAAGGTGCCAATCTCCATTCATTGATAACAATTTACTGGTGGTAGGACTTTGTGCAAGCTTGTCTGGGTAGGTACCACCCACTCATCAGATATTCTACTGCAAAACAGCAGTACTTGGTATTGTTGTGTTCCGTTTTGAAAGGTGAGTGAGCCAATGTAATTAAAGGGACATAGCAACTTAGTTCCCAAGGTTATAGGCGCATGGGCGATTTAAGCGATGGGTCACATTTCTTACAAAGCCAATATAACGCTCATAGACTTATACATAAAATACATATGTCTATGGGCGTTGGTTACCACTTCCACGTGGCCCATATGCTCGTCCGCCTACCTATTTAATAAAAAAAAACGAACCTACGTTCGGGCATAGAGGTTGCCTTGAATAGATCTAACAATAAAAGTACTTCATTCCAAAAAATATTGACACAAGTGTCATTTAGGTTGAATTAATTAAATCTAACAAGTGAAATGACCTTCAGGATATATGTGACACAATGATACCAAAATATTATTCTATTTTTTTTTCATTTGTACTAATTGGCGAAATCAAATAAGTCGGTACTATTATATAATGCCGCTCGTATTTGATAAACTATTGACTAAATGATATCGATCGACGTACATTTATGATTTTTAAGCTATGTCAATTTACATAATTGACAGTCTTGCGTGTGAGTGGTTTTTTTTTAACTTTTCATACTAATACCTAGTTACAATCTTATCAATTTTCGTTTTTGCAAATAAAATAATACAATAACAATATTTGCCACGATTTTATATAAAATTTTGATGTATATTTTATATTTTAGTCTTAAGTTAAAAAATACGACCTTTGATCTATATAATAAATTGATATGACATGGCTGTATGCATACCAACATTAACATTAGCAATATTTCAAACTGTCAAGCACAAAACGTCATATTCTAACTTTCTGTCAGTTTTATATCCAAAATTTTACGTTACTAAAACAATGAGTTCCCCTAGTTCAGCGGTTGAGAAATCGTCCTGCGTTTTTTGCAATATAATTAATAAGTTAGACAATACAGAAATATTATACGAAGATGAGGATGTATGTGTTTTTCGAGACATAAAGCCAGCTAGCGATTATCATATATTGACCGTGCCCAAACGTCATATAGAAGATGCGAAGTGTTTGCAACCAGCTGATAAAGAACTCGGTAATTTTTTTTTTAAATATTTTGACATAATATTGTAATTCACTCAACAGCTTTATCTTATGTTATTAAAAAATTAACATATATCCTTCCTGCAAAGCACGTAATTTATTATAAATACAAATTAAACACATGAAAATTAAGTAGCATTTTCATTTAAATTATTATTATTCCCTCATTAAGACTAGTTTTTGTTTTATTAAAAGCAAACATTATCTTATATTTCCAGTTGAGAGAATGCTGTCCGTAGCCAAAGAAATGCTGCAAAAAAACAATTTGTCACTTGAGGATGCAAGGTTTGGCTACCACTGGCCCCCATTTAGAAGTGTCAGACATTTGCACCTACATACCATAGCTCCTCAATCCAAAATGGGATTGATCGGAAGAATGATTTTCAAAGAGAACTCTTATTGGTTTGTTTCGGTAAGTTAGTTTATTGGTCGAATAATTGTCTTGTAATACTGATCTCGGAGTTTCTTAACCACAATTGTGATTTTCTTGTAAAAAAAAATTGGTTCTTATACCTCGCAAAGAATTAAAAGCTGTGCGATTATGTTTTTTTTATATTAAAGGTAGGTGGATGGGTTAATGAGCCAAGGCCATCACCACTGTCGACAGTCATTGGCTATGTAAGAAATAATAACCATTCCTTTCATCTCCAATGCTCCACCAACCTTGGGAACTAAGATGTCTGCTGTGCCTGTAGTTACACTGGCTCACTCAACTTTCAAATGCAAAAAATTCAAAGTAATTGTTTTTTAGTGGTGGAATATCTGATAAGCAGGTGATACCAACCCAGATGGGCTCGTACAAAGCCTTACCACCAAGTAAAGTACTTGTGTTTGTGCAAGTAGATCTGATCTGATCTGATTATTGTTCTTTCATACTTTAAAGGAGTGTGTCTCTGTTGAAACACACGCCTTATTAGGCATAACCAGACATGGCCGAAAAAAAAACTTGTAATATATAATTTCTTATATAAGTAGGTAAAGATAAAACAGCCCATTACCTTTTTTCCTCTGTTTGTCAAATAGTTTTTTTTTTGTTTTGGTAGCTATTATCGAGCTTTAGTGTTGCAAATTTAAAAAAACAACAGTAGAAAAAAAATTTTTTTTTTCAATATAATTATATATATTATAAAGGTTATAAATTTCAACTACTGGGTGAGTTGCAACATAATAATTATTTTATATTTTAATTTCAGCCGGAGTATGTTGTTTCAAGAATATGAAAAAGGAAGTATAATTTAACAAATAAATTAGCAGCAGCTACGGTAGAGATAATCATTAAAAAAATTGATTTTTTATCTGTGGTGTAGTAATAATTTAATTGAGGTTTATTGGTAGGTTTCTTAACTAATTTAGAATGTATGATGGTAGTAATCTTGATTTCAAAAGAAAAGTACTTGTCAAAGACAATATCACAATGTCAACAATTTGCTATAGAATTTCTATATCGCTTTGTGTCTGCAATTACACTGTCTCTCGTGTATTTGCTTTTTAGAACTCAGCTGATAAGTGTCAAATCAAATGTATTTTATTCAAGTAAGCTTTACAAGAAAGCATCTATGAATCGACATATTTTAACTCTACCACTGTTTCGGAAAGCGGCCTCTAGTGTAAAAATTTTTTACAGATTGACAATATGCTTAGTATTCACAAAATGTGCATAAATCCAAGCATTTTCATTCAAAAAGTTTTTGTAATGCATAATTAATATTCAGTGACTAATTTTGATTAAATAAACTTTGTAAAATGTTGTTATCTGGTAAATTGATGATTTTTACCGATGTATTATTACATAAGCAAAGTTTGTTTTTATTTTTAGTATGTATATCAGTTTTTCTGGAACACTAGTATAATCCATGTAAACAATATATCAATGCAAAGTAGAGTGGATGAACTACCCTAACAGATTCACCAGGATTAACCCAGTTTACCAGTGACAGGGCTTTGTCTAAGTCAGTCTGCAGGTACCACACATGATTAATTCAACTGCCTGACATCATCATCTGTATTGCTGTGTTCCAATTTGAAGTGTAAATGAGCCAGTGGAATTACAGGCACGAGGAATGTAATATATCTTTGTTTTTATGTTTGGCAGCGCATTGACGGTGTCAGAGTGTTTATGGGTCTCACAGTATCTTAGGGCGAAGATGAGCTTTTGTAATGTGTTATATATAATGTTATGTAGTTCAAATTATTTATTAAATTTGTTTTATTGGTATACATGGTGTTTTGTTTTATTTATTATCAAAATGGATATATTTATGGTCGCGACACCACTGAACTGAAGCAGGAAGGCGAAATCTTGTAAGATTATCAAAACTCACATTTATTAATGGAATAAGCCTTCTGAGCACTCCACGTCGGTATTTTTTTTAGATCACACTTTATGTCCTAAGACCTATACATATAAGTATTAAAATTATCGTTTAATTTTGGGATACCTGTAAATATACTATACCTTTAGTAGTGATAAGATAAGATTCACAAGAGGATTAATAGTGTATTTAGTAACTCAGTGAGAGTTATCTGTTTATAGATAAAATAATTATCAAAGTCCACTTATAAAATTCCTATTACGCAATTGCATATATACTAACCATTCAAAATATTTTTACGGTATTTTCTATCAAGTTAAAAGTAGGCAATTGGAATGAATCTTCCATTGCTTTTGCCAATGTCATAGCCAGTGAAAATTGCGTATACCTTGACAGTTCACAATTGACAACTGATGTCAAGAAAGAAGACAGTTTTTAACTTTTGAACTTTAAAATTAGTTTTGTTATTCGTATAGTTTTTTTATATAATTATGCTGTAATACATTGAATATGGCTAAAATAGCGGAAATAAGATTATTATTCGAAACGAAAATTAAAGATGGCATCCCCGATCCGCCTGGCCCTTTCGATCCGCGAGACTTGGAAAGAGTTAAAAGTGATAAATATTTATATCGCGTGCTAGAACATTCCCAGAATAACGTTCAGCAAGCTGTCCAAATGCTATACGACATAATGGCATGGAGAAAAACAAATAAAGTCAACGATATAAACGAAGATACGGTGAATATAGACTACTTAAAAGAAGGGATATTTTTCACTCACGGTAGAGACATAGACAGCTGTTTATTGTTCATTTTAAAGTCTAAGCTTTACATAAAAGGCACTAAAAATATAGAGGAAGTGAAGAGAGTTGTTATTTATTGGCTGGAACGCATTGAAAGAGAGGAAGACGGTAAAAAGATAACTTTATTCTTCGATATGGACGGCTGTGGTCTTAACAACATGGATATTGAAGTTATAATGTACATGATAACTTTATTAAAAAACTATTACCCTTATCTCATCAACTATATCATAGTTTTTCAATTACCGTGGATACTGTCAGCGGGTTTTAAGATTATTAAGGGTATACTTCCCACAGCAGCCGTAGAACGGCTTAGAATGGTTAATAAAGACAAATTGAAGGAATTAGTCGCTCCAGAGCAAGCTTTAATTAGTTGGGGCGGGAGAAATGATTATATTTTTAAATTCATTCCAGAGAACAGAGTTAATGTTGATAAAACTATGAAAAGTGTTACATTTGCTGAAGATGATAGTCAACATTCACCTGGAGAAATGTTAAGCTTGAATCCTGGTAAATTATTAATGTTTAAATTTGAAAACGATAGGATAGTTGCTCAATTGACCATTATGAATATGGACGAGAGTTGTATATCGTTTAAAATAAGAACTACGGCTCCCGAAAAATATACTGTTCGTCCGAGTTCCGGTGTACTGGCAAGTAAGACTTCACAGACTATACAAATTATTGTGAGCTCAGGTTTCCATATAACATCTGTGGTGAAAGATAGATTCTTAGTTGTATCTATGCAAGTTCCGAGTTCAAATATATCTCCGAAAGAATTAAATAAGATTTGGAAAAATGCTAGCAGCAAGGCTGATGAATATAGACTTAAGTGTTCCTGCATAGATATTGCAGATAATAAAAAAATTGAACCGAGTCAAGATCCTGAATCAATTGTTTTTAAGTTAAATAACTTGCAAAACAATCACAATATGCTTGTAAAAAGTTTGGATATGCTTCGGATGTATCAACTGATCTCTCTGTTTCTTATTTTTCTCAGCATTGTTTTAGGTTATTTTTCATTTAAAAATATAAAGCAATGTCAGTATTGATGCATAACGGCTCAAATTATATATTTGTTAAGTATTTTCATCACAATTTTATGAAATATTTAATTATATACAAATTTATGTTTTATTAAAAATAAGTGTTTGCTAAGTGGTCAGAATACAACCATAATTGTTATTAAATATTTACACAACATATTTAAATTTGTATATTTTTAACTTTTTTTTTTTTTAAACTAAAGCTCATTGATAGCTTACAAACAAAAAAAAAACAACAAAACAAAAGATACTGAACTGAATATACAACAATCTTTGCCTATTCGTAAGTATATACATGTAAATAATATATATTTATTCATACACTTTGCTATCATAGTTGTTTTTTTAAATGGCTTTATACAACTAGAAAGACTATGAATTGTTATCAACTGTCAATTTTTCCTATTTAAGATAATATAAACTAAATGTTAAATTTTTTTATTATATTTTATTAGTGGTAAGAAGAGAATTTATATATTGTTAGTTAAATATTGCATAATAATATTAAAATGAAATAACAAGTACTTAAAAAGTTTTTAAAATATAAATAATTGTTATTATACTATAGATTTTATAGTACCGTTTTTTTATAATAATAAATTTCATATTAAAACTCTGTATGTTTTTTTTTTCAATTAATTACAACAAACAAAACTTGTATTTAGTTATTAAAGTAACGATACAAAAAAAAATTGAAGCATTTGTCTATGATATACCTTAAGCTGATATGGTTATTTGCAAGTTACCAAATTAATCTATTTTGTCTGTCTGTATAATAACTTAATTATTATAAGGGGTATTCCTAGATACCTTTTAAGTCTTTGTTTCGTCTAAATCAGTTGAGTCTATCAAAAACTATAACAAAGTTCATGAATGATAATGAATAATATCCTTGTTGTCCACTATTTTTGGCTTATCTATACAAGTAACAGCCTGTGAATGTCCCACTGCTGGGCTAAGGCCTTCTCTCCTTTTTAGAGGTAAAGGTAATAAATAAAATTGTTGTCTGCATCTCTAGCCCATGTACCGCCCGGTTGCAATCATTAGCTTAGCGCCCTCTAGTAGGCGCGCTTTCAAAATGGAAATTGTAAAAAAATCGACTTTCATAGTAACTCGATCAGCTGATCGGTCATTTTGTATGGAGGGTAATTTTTTTTTAAATTTCCATTTTTTTAACATGGGAATGTTTCGGCTTGATAGGGTGTTTATCAAACTCCTTATATTTACAACAGTGAACTGCAAGGGCTTACCCCGGGGGAGCAGGGGTAGGAATACTCCCCCCGGATTTTTTTGCCTATGTATCTAATGTTGTCGATAAAAGTTATGGTAGCATACATAACATGGTTGAGATCAACATAATCAATGAAGACAGTGCTCTAAAGGAAGTGTGCGATGCGGCTATGCCGAGGATCCGGCGCAGGTATACTGGTGGTCGCCCGACATTGCAAAGTTTCGGGCGACGTATAACCGGCCGCGGAGGGCATACGTCCGCTGTCGCAGGCGAAACGGCTTTGACGCGGGCTTGGAGGGGCAATTGCTGGCTGCCTATCGTCAGCTGAAAAAAGAGCTGCAGCTGACGATACGTCGGGCCAAAGAGCAAGCGAGGAAGGAACTCTTAGTGGCTCTTAATAGGGACCCGTGGGGGAAATCTTACCGTGGTGAGCGGGAAAAATTCCGCACCCATGGCGTCCCCATGATGGAAACGCTGTCGCCGAAACTCCTCTTGTACCTGGTTGGTAATTTTTTTCACAAGTCACGGTGCGAGAGATGGAGATGGCCCTCGATTGATTGAGGGTCAGAATCACAGCGCCGGGTCCGGGCGGGGTTCTAGGGCGTGTTTGTCACGATGCCTTTGAAGACCTAGGTGGGAGGTGTCGGGGACTGTTTGACCAAAGACTGTTTTTCCAGCCAGTTCCCGAAGCCGTGGTAGGAGGGCAAATGCGGTCCTGCTGCCGAAGGAGGGGCGTTCGATGGACTCTCCTTCTGCATACAGGCCAATTATACTGAATGAGACGGGCAGACTCTTCGAGAAGATTCTCGCCGCCCGTCTTATGCAGCACCTCGAAGAGATGGAGCCGGTCTTTCAGAAGCTCAGTACGGGTTCAAGGCGGGTCTTTCAACCATCGTTGCCCTGGACGCCTTGAAGACACGGAAGCGGTGGCCTGAGGGGACGTGGTCCTGGCGGTATCGCTGGACGTAGCGAATTCTTTTAACAGTCGTGAAGGCCCAGATGAGGTATCTGGGCCTGATTCTAGACGGAAGATGGTGCTTCGGGCAGTTAAGTCCAAATCCTTCCACTGTTTTAATTTTTAAATAAATGAAAAATAAACTTTATTTTGATTCAAAAATTCGAACTTCGTCGACCTTAGTAATTGCGGTATCTAATAGGTATTAGTAAAAATTTACTTTAAAATGTGTCTCCACGTCTCTTATCGGTTCATTCTTCGCCTCTGATGAAACCTCTTACGCTGGTAAGAGGTTTCATCAGGCAAAGGCGGGCAGGTGCGAAACATTCTGCTTTTGCTCGGACTTCTTCTGCTACTGTTTTTGCGCTATTAAGGAACTCTCCAAAAGTCAACTCATTAACGGAATTGAGACAAATTTATTTTTACATTATCAATCATTCAGCTTCTAACTTCTGACGTTTGAAGAGCCTTGCTAACTATATTTATCTTTTTAAAATTTCAAACTAAATAAGCAGAGAGCAGATGAATTTAAGCGACACAATTTGCCAGTAATGAATTTGCCATATTTTTTTTTTATATATAGAATAGGAAGGCGGACGAGCATATGGACCACCTGTTGGGAAGTGGTCACCAAACGCCCTTAGACATTGGCATTGTAAGAAATGTCAACCATCGCTTATACAGCCAATGCGCCACCAACCTTGGGAACTAAGATTTTATGTCCCTTGTGCCTGTAATTACACTGGCTCACTCACCCTTCAAACCGGAACACAACAATAACAAGTACTGCTGTTTTGCGGTAGTATTTCTGATGAGTGGGTGGTACCTACCCAGACCAGCTTGCACAAAGCTCTACCACCAGTAAAACATTCATATTTCTTGACTCCGCATCTTTGCTCCTATCGGAATATATGGTGAACAAGGCATCATACACTTTCCCCAGATTAAAACGTAGAGCTTTTACCGCTTCAACTCTGCTCACCCATCTCGATGGTAACCACTCAAATACGAGTATTTGAGTGATTCCAATCATTTGATTATATAAAACTATTGACATTCCTAAGTGGCGAATCCGTTCTGCAATATATTGTTAGCCTTAACTTTGAAGTGGTATTTGCACAGCTTTTGTAATAATAAATAAATCTTTACAATATATTCAGAAGGTCATTTCATATTTGTATATTACATAAATAGTGACAGTAAGTGCCCTTGACTGGTTCTGGAAGAAGTAAAAAAAAAATTGTTAACACAAAAGATTAACATTGTCATTTGTCACAAAACATACAGTATTCCCGCACTAGGCAAGCGGTAAGCGGTTGCGGGTACCAACTACTGGTTACAATTTCGCACCCTTAAACAATAGCTCGGACGATATACAATCCCATATTGAATAATAATATTTATTTATACAAAACTATGAAATCCAAGGTTTCATCACCAGATAACTTTTGAGTAGAGAAGTACAAAATTCAAAGAACACATTTAAAAGAGTGAGTGATGTGTAATTTTTCTATGGAGTATGGACATAAAATAATCATGAATATGTTTTCCACATCACATAATGAGTACGATTAATAATACTGTAATGTTCACCCTATAATCGTGCTTTAACTCAAGTCGTAATATCGGTATTACAAATTAAATAATACATATTATATTTTAGATATCAGCTCGCTATGCACACAAACCGTCTTCACTTCGCGCCTGTACCAATATATATATTCTATTTTCCCGCGCTCCGTGATGTGTGTCATCCGAGATGACAGTTGGATAAATACACAGATAATATCTATTCATATTATAAAATACTAATTAATACATTATTATAGATGTATACGTACGATGTGTACGCTACAAATACTATAAGCTGAAAGAATTATCTACTCGGTGCTTTATTCTATTATGGACAATTAAGTTGAAACTTGAAATCCTGAATGGTTTTTTTTTCAGCTTATCGCGTTCCACTGCTGGACGAAAGCCCCTCATTGAGCGCCAATCAACCTGATCTTGGGCAGCCCGCAGTCTTCCCGCTTCCATTTATTTATTGTAAATAATAAATTCTTACAAACCAGAAGTGAAAATGACCTTTTTAAAAAGAATACATATATAAGTATTTAACATTATAATTAAAAATACACAAATAACAAACAAACCCATCATTAAGTATTTTAAATGCTAACAAAACCAACTAAAAACGACAATTAAGGTGATTGTATGTTCGAAGCACCCAAACTTTACGCCAAAAGTCATTTTCTTCTACCATGATGGGCGATGACGCGCTTTTCTTTTGGTTCACCCAAAAGTTTGTTAAGAATATGATATGAAATCTTTAACAGATCGATTGTTCTATTTAATCAAGGAGGTAGTAAATTTTCATTTACCAAATATATTATGATTCATGAACACAGTTAAAAATTGTAAAAAAAAAAAATAATTTATTAGAAAGTAGGACAAAAACTATCAACAAAAAAAACGCACCTAGATATATTCATCATTAAACATATGAACTCGTTATATATTCATAGTATTTTATTAGTACACGAATGCAAAGTGTCTTTTTGCCAATTTGAATTTAAAATTGTATACTAGTTACTTTATATAAAAAATACTTTTCTTTTTTAAAATAAAATTAGAAGAGTCGAGCGTGATGCTGCTGAATACAACAAAGACCTTTGCCTTTTAGTAAAGAAAAAAATTACAAACATTTAAATGTCATTTTAATGTCACAACAGTTGAATAAGTACAATCTATAAATTATTATACGTTCCTGATTCATTGATTTGTTATTTCCTACTTAAAAGTTACACCTCTTAAACAAACAGTATCGTTTAAACACTCAAACATGACGACGGCGGACTTACGATCGTTATTTCAAGGGAAATTAAAAGAAAAAACTGACCATGAATTCCATCCTTTGGATTTAGAACGCGTAAAAGACGATAGATACTTGAAAAGGGTTTTGCAACACACTGAAAATGATTTGAAACAAGCCTCGGACATGTTGTGGGATATTTTCACTTGGCGAAAAGCGGTTGGAGCAAATGACATCAACGAAAGCAACATACGGATGGATTATGTCAACGAAGGTATTTTTTTCCCTCACGGACGAGATGTTGATGGCTGTTTATTACTAATAATAAAGTCTAAAAAACATATCAAGGGCATTAAAGATTTTGACGAGATTAAGAAGATCATCATTTATTGGTTCGATCGTATAGAACGGGAAGAGAACGGTAACAAAGTGACTATGTTCTTCGATCTGGACGGATGTGGCATCAATAATATGGATATAGATCTAACGAACTATCTTATATCACTATTTAAGAGTTTCTATCCAAATTTCTTGAATTATATCATTATATATCAAATGCCGTGGGTAATGTCTGCGGCATTCAAAATTATAAAGTCTCTATTACCTGCTAAAGGCGTTGAGAAGATGAAATTTGTCAATAAAGACACATTAAAGAGTTTTGTGGCACCCGAACATGCTTTAGAATGTTGGGGTGGTAATGATAATTACGAGTTTGAATTTGTACCGGAAAATCGTAGTTCCGAACATACACCGAAGAAGGTTACGTTTGCTGAGCAAGGTGACAATCATTCCCTTGGTGAAATGCTCCGGTTGAACCCTAACAACCTTATAGTATTCAAAAGTGAGAATGAAGAGGTAACTGGCCAATTTGCGATCACAAATATGGATGAAAGTCCTGTCTCTTTTAAAATTAGAACAACATCGCCGGAGAAGTTCCGCGTCCGACCCAGCTCTGGTATACTGTCACAAGGCTCCACACAAACAATTGTCATTGTTGTCCAACCAGGCTTCCAATTACGAAATGTTATGAAGGACATGTTCCTAGTTATGTCGGTACAAATTCCCAAGACGGATTTAACTCCAAAAGAAATAAGTGAGATATGGCAAAACTCTACAGGAAGTAAGATAGATGAATACAGGTTAAAATGCCAATTCCCTGTCAAGGATTTACCTAAAAATGGGGCGAGCGCGGGGGAGACAAAACATCAAGATAAGTCGGATTCAATCACGAACGCTCTGAACAATCTTCAAATGAACTACGAAATACTTCACAGGCAAGCAGATAAGCTAAAGGTTTACCAGTTCTTGACGTTGCTATTGACAGCCGTCTCTGTGATCTTGAGCTTTCTCGTTTACCAGAGCACAAATGACAACGAAAGATACTGTGAGCGTATCTAGCCCTTAAATTTAGTGGTTTTCAAAGCCACTATTAACTTTGCTATGCATTTGTATTGTCTAACGATGTTCTTATTACTGTTTAACACATTCTTACTTATTAAATATTCCCATTTCATGTGTTTAATAGGAAAATTACACACCATGTAAGTTATGGTTATCCTATGGGGCTTTAAGCTACCCTCAAATATATTCAAGGTGTATTGCTTATTTATTGATTAATCGTATGTGCGAATGGTTTAGGGATAATTTTGTGTGATCTTTATAATAGAATGAAGACGATTTTGGAATAAAAATAAGTTATTTAAATAGAGCAATTATTTTATTGTTTAACAATATTGTGTAGTATTGTAGTTGACATGTCGGTTAGTACAAATTATTCGATTATTTATTAAAGTATTGATTGATTTTACATAATTATTAAATGTTAAACAATGTATCACATGAACAAAGAATTATGTAAATTATCTACTTCACATAAGCGTAGAACGTAAGATGTTTTAGAATTATTCTACTACAAATATAATGATTGTTGCTTAAGAGTGAGTGGACAAAGTATATCACAAATAGATTTTATTATATAATTTAATTTGTAAAGAAATTAAGAAACTATGAATAATGTTGGTACAAAGTCCATTTTAATTTGTAAACAATGGAATTTTTTTATAATGGCAATATTTCGTTTCTAGAAACAATAAGTATGTATTGAAATGTAAATATGTCTTGTTCTAACAACAGTACCTTTAGTGTGGAAGATATTTTCTGTCTCTGTCATGTTTTTAAACAAATGCACTTGTGTGCTTAGAGATATAGAATAGGGTGTACGTTCTTTTGTTCTTGCTGGATTCCAGTGGCCTAGTTCAGATGGCCAAAATTGATGTGTTTGATTTTTTATACATTCCAGATTTAAAAATTCTCTGATCTGCCCTTATTGTAAGGTTCTACAATGTATTATGAATATAAATAAAAACTGTCAAATTATAAATAAAAACTTATTTATTTTATTAAAGTAGTGGTTACAGAGGTAGTGCTAATTTGTTATAAAAAAAATAACAAAGTTTTTATAAGGTCGGCCTTCCTAATATTTTTAAAATTATGCATTTCTATAGTAATAGCCTATGAAAGTACCACTGCTGAGCTAAAGTCTCCTCTCCTTTTTGAGGTTTTAGAGCTCATTCCACCACGCTGCTCGAATGCGGGTTGGCGGAGTAGACATGTGGCAGAATTTCAGGCATATTAGCCACATGCAGGTTTCCTCACGATGTTTTCCTTCACCGTCAAGCACGAGATGAATTTTACGCACAACTTAAGCACATGAAAATTCAGTGGTACTTGCCCGGGCTTGAACCCACGATCATCGGTTAAGATTCACGCGGTCTAACCACTGGGCATTCTCGGCTTTTTTTTTTAAAGTGATAACTCTAAATAAGAAACAACATATTTCATTGGAATATATCTTTTTTTTTTATTATTAATTTTAACAAACATAATTAAATATAATTTTTATAAAGTATTATAAGAGTAAACTAAAATAAAGAACAAACTACACATTACAAATTTATAGAAAAAACACCCCGTTTAAAAGATTGTCATTGTCCCCAAAATGCTGGCATATAACGTTTTTGTATTTAAAATTAAAATGACATTGAAATTTTGTTTACTCTATTGCGATGTTTACGCTTGGTACACAATATGTATTGGCTAGTTTTTCTGCTTTTATATAATGAATTCTAAAATATTATTCACTGCACTGTTCGCTTAATACAAATCTCGGGGCACCTAGGATGTCCTGATCATGAGACATGGCTTGCGGAGGTGAGGTAAAATTGGGGGGCAGAGGTTTAGTGTCGTGTCTATAGGAGAGGTAAAAATAGGGAGGCTGGTGGTAGGGGCTAAGGTTGGGGGGGGGGGGTTTAGACAATAGCGGCCCCTCCCACACTGGTAGATACCCCTAATAGAATTCGTGATTAATTATAAACAGATTCTTGTTGCATTGACTTAGACGAGATAAATTAAATTCATTTGTTTATCAACTGTTATCTGTTTACCGGAGTCAAAGGTTCATATTATAAATGAGTTTACGCCCGTGAGGAGGGACTATGAGGGTTATGCGTGTGAGGAGGAGGGGGACGAATGATAATTGTTGAGTAGTTATGACGAGAAAGTGTAACAACAAACAAAGCATTTATAATATTAGTTAGGATGAGTTGGTAAATCGCTAAGTGCAAAAGGTCGTACGTAAATGTTCAGTATATTTTTTTTGTTGTGTTATAATAGTTGCTAAGGCCATGCGATTTAAATGCCTCGGCTTAGCAGCTAGGGTCGGCAACAGGCCTTCACTGGCATTTGAGGCCATCAGAAGTGAGTGAAATAATATTATTTTTAGTTTGATTTTAAAGATTCATAAAAAAAAATAGAACTTAAAATTATCAGTAAAGACTTTTTCAGTCATTATAAAGGCCCTCTTGGGTGGTAGGGCATGGGTGTTACATGAGTACGTAGGCGTAAAACAAAATGGCACCACTATACATATAGATAAACGCTTTAGCTGTCAATGTCAAATTGCAGCGTAATTAACGTCCTTTGTCAATTAATAATTCTTTTTTATAATAAAACATGACTAAGATTTATTTGTATTATGACGTTTCAAACATTATACCTATGGATTTTATTTTATATTATTTATGTCTTTTTCTCATACGCTAAGCATATTAAAATTTATGGTAAATAACATGATAAGAAAATAATGTTTAATAAAACTATTCGATGTAATCATTTGTTATTTAAAAACCTTACAATTTTGTGCATCCATAAAATGGGACACCTTTCTCTGTTTAATTTAAAAAAAATGGATGTCAAAGATATGAAAATAATTGCCAGTTTTAAATTATTGTTGAGTTTTATACTAGAGTTATTCGTTAAGTAACGTGATAGTTTATTTAGAACGTTAGCGTAATAGTTTTACATACTAATATTAAATAACATTAAATTTTCAATTAAATTGGTTTGATCAGATATATTTAAAAACTTGTGTATTATTTTATTTTTTCTCTTTTCTGACGTCTATCTATTGCGCTATTGAGCGCAAAATATTCTGCCAATGTCACGTATAAAATAGGTGACACATATGATATGAGATTATTCGGTTTCAAATTTTGAATCGTTTAATGATGATGAAAAAGCCGAGATGGCACAGTGGTTAGAACGCGTGAATCTTAACCGATGACCGTGGGTTCACACCCGGGCAAGCACTACTGAATTTTCATGTGCTTAATTTGTGTTTATAATTCATCTCGTGCCTGACGGTGAAGGAAAACATCGTGAGGAAATCTGCATGTGTCCAATTTTACTTAAATTCTGCCACATGTGTATTTCACCAACACGCATTTTAGCAGCATGGTGGAATACGCTCCAAACTTTGGCCCAGCGGTGGGATATTCGCAGGCTGTTACTGTAATGATGATGAGTGAAAACCATGTAATTCAACAGTAGATATAGAAAAATATTATAATTAAATGAAATAATTATTTGAACACAATATATAAATAATATAATTTTAATTTATTTCTTACAATAAATTTAATTAAATATTTAATAATTAGTGAGTAAACTAATGTCAAAGGAAATTTCACGTTTACAGGACGTTGGAAGTCAGAAAGAAAATATTCAATAGGTACTTATTTATTATAGGTACCATTTTAATCCAGTTATGTCACTGTCAAACAGACCGTCTTGAGTAAAAACATCCCAAGCCACAGAAAAACGACGTTCCTATTAAGACTCGTACATAACATTATTTTATGTGAAAGTAAGGCGAACAAACGAGTATTCGAGCCATGGTGTTGCCAGCCTCAATTGAATATGTATATATTTAACAAATAACTTCTTATTTACGCCCATTTGCATCCCCTTCAGATAATAAAACAACAATATGAACTGCTCATCTTTTATTTGTTTTTTTTTTTATTATACAAATTGATAAATCGGTATCACGTCTGTATCGAATATTTATCATAAATAAAAATTATACGTAATTGCCTGTACTTATATAATTATTTCATTTTTATTGCTTATCAATAACAATAATATATATTATTTTTTTTCAAAAACCACAGACGACACAACGCTTCCGACTTTCCCGCCAAATTTGAATTGCGGCGTTGGTATTACCTGTTTCAGTTTCATTTTACTTTCAAAATGTTTTATTAATTCGTCCTCCGTCCAGTTGCATGACGTTATTACAAAAATACCTGTAACGTTAAATAATATTAGACATTGTTCAAGATCGAATCGAATTATATTAAATTATTTTAATTCTACTTTTCGTCACTAGATGGCGCTAGTTGTCTTTTAAATTATTATTGATTTTTGTAAGTACCTAATAAGGCTTAATATGAAACGGGTTAGAACAATGTTCGGTAGTGTTATTCTAAATGTATATTAGTACTACAGACAGACTTACATCAAATCATGATATACATTACTAGCCACTCGTCCCGGCTTCACACGGGTGTAATAAGGATCAACAAAAAACGTTAATATCGTAATACATATAACTCCAAAACCTTATCCTCAAAAAGGGTAGGAGGCCTTCAGCCCAGCAGTGGGAAATTAACAGGCTATTACGGATATAACTATCGATTTACGCGGCGCCAGTAAAACTCTCAGACCGCATGTTTTTCCGACATCTTTAACAATCATCGTCATATTTCGGACAATTTACAGAAAGCCATAATAAATCATACACAGAAATTTTTCTCATGAACAACTTAATCCATTGGTGAAAAAGAAATGAAATCCGTTCAATAGTTTTTGAATTTATCGCGGACACACAGACATACGCCGTGGGGGAATCAATAATAACATGTAATAATTTACAAGATTAAATTAGTTGAAAGCTACCACCGGTTCTGATTGTAGATTCTACTTAGAAGAACCAAAAGAAGAAGACGTGTTTCTGACGATAAAGTTACAAAAGTATTTAAATACAGTCGAATTAATATTTATTCTGCATGAAAAATATTTTAAGCCGCGCAAAAAATTTCCATAATTACAATGTCTCGAATTACCATTTCCCCCATTTAATACCCCATATGGGTAGAATTTGGTGTATTGAAATTGATTTCAATATTAAAAATATATTCGAAATGACCACCTAAAAAGTACTTTATACGGTGGTAGGGCTTTGTATAAGCCTGTCTGGGTAAGTACCAAACATTCATCAGATATTCTACCAAACAGCAATAGTTGTGTTGCAGTTTAAAGGGGAACTGAGCCGGTGTAACTCGAGGCTTAAGACAACAGGGTATGACAATGCGTGTGCAAAATTGTATGATGTACGGTTCAGTAGTTAAGACTTGACAAACAAACTCAAGTTCAAATATTAAGATTATTACCATTTTCATCCAGCATATCCACCATTTTTTGGATGTATTTCTGCCGATTCTCCTTCGGGTTATCTGGGTTTAGGCTGATCGCGTCATACGTGCCCTTATCGTGGACGACACCGAACTTCCCGCCCAAAGTGCTCACATCGTCACTCGTTATATCGAAGACCTGATCAATTAATAAACAGTACACTCTTATTAGAGGCGGAAATGAGCAGAAAAAGATTTCTCTGCCTTTTTCCCCCATTCCCAGTAGGGTATTTCAAAATTTTCACCTCTTAAATTTAAGGAAAAAAATCATATGATTAGTTATATAATCATATTATTCATAGTTAACTAGTTTACGCCCATGGCTTCGGCATGGTGAGGGGAAGCAAAATAAAAAAGTAGCTACGTCCTTTCTTGGGGCTCAAGCTTGCTGCATACAAAATTCCATCAAAATCGGTCTAGCGGTTTAGCCATGAAAGTGTCATAAGTGACATACAGACAGAATTACTTTCGTATTTATAATAATATTAGAATTGATTAAGAACAAATAACTGATTTATAATACTTTTATAATATTTCTTTGCGTTTTTTGGATGGCGGATTGTATTTTAAATCGCGCTATAGTTATCCATTTCTGTAAATATAATTAAGCCATCTGGTCAGCAGTACATATTCGGTGGTTTTAATCCAAAAGTACAGTACTGCTAACCCAAAACCCAAATGAGTTATAGAATACTTATGTGATTTTGACTAGGTCGGTTCCTATGTTCCTTTAGAAAAGTCAAGAAAAAATGTAACAACGAGGCTGTCAAATGTTATAATATACAAACCGGGTAAATCAGCGGATCACAGCTAGTAACATACAATTAGGGCCGGTAACGCATCAGCAGCTTATTGCACATGTCCTTGGGTAATTGTGACCACTAACAATCTCCATTATTCCAATAAAAATAAAAAAAGTCATACCTGAAATTTCAAAATTGGAAATTCACTTTTAGCAACTTTCTCCGCCAACATGATTGCCTCTGGACAATAATCTATGCCCAATAAATTCGTGAAGCCTTCTCTTGCAAGTTCCGATAACGTGTAACCATTTCCACAACCTAAAACGAATAAATGGTGTGAGTGACTTAACAAATTGTTCAAAAGAATGTTTACTGGTGGTAGGGCTTTGTGCAAGCCCGTCTGGGTAGGTACCACCCACTCATCAGATATTCTACCGCAAAACAGCAGTACTTGGTACTGTTGTGTTCCGGTTTGAAGAGTGAGTGAGTCAGTGTAATTACAGGTACAAGGGATATAACATTTTAGTTCCCAAGGTTGGTGGGCGCATTGGCTATGTAAGCGATGGTTGACATTTATTACAATGGCATTGTCTAAGGGTGATTGGTGACCACTTACCATCAGATGGCCCATATGCTCGTCCGCCTTCCTATTCTATAAATAAAAAAAAAATATCAGAAATTTAATAAAAATACCTAAATCTATAATTGCCGTATCCTTGTCGATTCCGCATTTACATATCCAGTTAATGATTCTTATTGCACTATCTTCACCGAACCAGACGTCTCCCGGGTCACCATGCTCCTCGAAGTTGTTTATTTCCTTAATATATGCTTCTCGCCAATACTTTTGGGTGCCGAGTTCGGATGAATCAAGTTCAGAGTCTTCCATTTAACTATAATGATATGATATAATTATAAAAGAATGATATATGACAAAATTAAATAAATAGAAATAAAACAAATAAAAAAAATTAATGAAATCAGAGTCATGAGTCAAATGTGAATTGAAAAAATGTAATCTGTTTTTTTTTTTTTTTCGAAGTGAGTAATACTGTTGGCCTTATTGGCCTCTACAGCGTCATCGGGCGGGATGGGCGAGTTTAACTCAGCCGGATGTTGGGAGCCACACAGGGCTCAAGAGAGACGGGCGTCCTAAGGGTTCCTCCTGTGAGGCCGGACCTCGGCTTAGGACTCCGTTGAAATCGGGAGGGGAATAATCTGTGTGTGTGTTTGTGTGTCACCCACACACAAGTGTAAAATAAGTGATTTATATAATACTTATTTATTTAACTAATTATGTATTAATGTAAATTAATTAGTTTTAAGTGTTTTTAAATATATGTGATTAAATACGAACTGGATGATTTCTAAAAAATTTTTATATTTCGCTGATTCAAATGACAACGGTAAATAAATAACTTTGACCTTGTACTTATATGATATTGTTGGTCGATATATAAATTATGTATATTAAGTGGTTTCCTTTAAAAAATGAAATTTAAAAAATTAAATGGTAGGATGAGCAAACGATCCCGTGGCGCTTCTCGTTAAAACGGATAGGGTACCGCTGGTTTGTTCACTGGTGAGCCCCACATACCCCTCCACTGTTCCCGAGGGGGAGACGCACAATGCGTTTTTCAAGTGTTAATAAAAATGTGTTGAAGTAAAATTAGAGTAGTCATTGGTATAAGTAGTTAAGTGTAATAGTGTTTTCTTATAAAGAAAGGTATACTAATAACGAACTGATTGTAGAGCTTAATAAAGCATAGCTGTTAGCGAATTGCTTGGAATATGTTAATCTACGGTTTGTTTATCATTATCCTATTCCTGGCATTGTGACAAATACTGTCTGATTATTTACAAAAACCATACTTATATTTTCATTGTAATTTATTTATTAGGAAAACAAACAGTTACAAAATTTATAGGTAAATATATAAATTAAAAAAAAGCCTTAATAAATATATTAAAGGTGAAACTGTAAATGTCCCACTGAAGAAAAAAATATTTTTTATAATTTTAAAATTACATATTCTTAAAAAAGTTGTCGGAGGTTACAAAAAATTATATTATGATCACAGAACTTACATAATTGAGTTTGGTATATTTAAGATTCACTTTTCTTCAACTGCACGACGAATCAGAATCCAATCTTGCTAAAAGTTTGCGTTATTAAATTTTAATTTACACCTTGCGTTTTTTTATCGCGATATATTTATTTACTTAAACGATTATAACACTAACTTAAAAGTATTACAAATTTGTATTTATTGTAAAAATAACGATAGTAACAGTAGTAACACGAACACTTAAACTGTTTATATTATTAATAAATAATATAAATTATTTTGTAAATATTATTTTAATTTTCAAAATAAAGAACTTTGAAATTAATTGTTGACAACAGTTGAATTTAGACTGTCAGTTTGGTATGCCCATATCAAAAATTTCATTTCATACTAAATGTTTTATTAAAGTTCACATATAAATATTGAAGATAAATCCGTAATATTCAAATCATTATAACAAATTGAAGTACTTTAACGAAATTGCTAATATCAGCCATAAAGAAAAATATTTTTTTCTTTATGGGATAGGGATAGGATATGAATATTGTGATCTATTTGATATATTTATCAAATAGATCACAATATTCATATCCTAAAATATTCAATAAATTGCACCAAACTGCATTAAGATCCATATGGAACCTACTGATATAAACATTTATACTATTATTAATAATGACAAAATGCTATTAACTTCTTTACTATCCATATGTTCAAATGAATTGTTTTAGTAGGAGTTGTTCAAGTAAAGTTCACACATCACATCACACACAGACAGTTAATTTGTAAGTTATGAACGGCAACATTGGAAACGGAACGGAAATTATTGGAAAATTTTATTTGTCAATAATACTTATTTTAGTATTCACTTTATCCGTTCTACTTACTTTACATCTCAGACTTAATAAATTTATCTATATAATAATATAAACTAGAATAAATAAATTTATTACTGGTATTCCAGTAGAAATGAACTTACGTACTTATTTTTATTATTTTTTTATATTTTATCAATTTATTATTACCAATTTATAAGCACACAACACGCACACACTTCTGATGACAATCTATTTCTAATTCTGTCTACAATCTAGCGAGTACAATGCCACAGGACAATCTTTTAGACGACGTGTTTTTGCTTTAAATTTGTAATGTGTATTTTGTTCTTTTTATTTTAATTTTGTATTTTATAAAAATGTCTGTACATGAACCAATTTATTATTTTTTTGATTATTAATATCATATTTTAATCAATGACATATTAGTCAATATATGATAATATGATATATTTAATAAGTCCCCATAATTATGGATGTTTCTATTATTTTGTTTTGATTGTATCTTGTTTTTCACTTAAATATTTGTCCTTCATGTTTTTTTCTTATCAAGAATTACCATTTTCGTAGATTTTATTTCACTGGCAACATTAAAAAATAACTGTCTATTTACAGTGTACATCACATCAAAAAAAAAATATAATTCATAATCATTTCGTTTACCGATAAAGTACTCATCCAATGCCGTCGCGTATTAATTTAACTGTTAATTTTCAATGAGAATCATGTGACGGAGCGCGCGCATTAAAAAAAGTTTTTTTTAAATAAATTATGCACACAGAATTGTAGAGTTGACATATAAAAACTCTTTTAAAGATCGATATTATATCGCAGTAATATATTAATCGTGTTCTAATAGTGTTATGTTTATTGTGAAGGTGCTCGTGTATATAAACTAATTAATATTCAGTTGTCGAAATATTTACGTAACGGAGTGGATATTTGGTATTTAGGAACAAGATTTATTTATATTGGTGAGTAAAACTTACTGTGTTCTTAATGTTTAAAAATAATATTATATTTAAAATTCGAATGTTAATTAGGTGGAATGTAAACTATTAAAAAAAACTTACTAAGGTGAACAAAACTATTAAATCAATAACTGTCGTTGTATTAAAATAATTAGCAAGATAAAAAATATTACGAATAATTTAATTAATTAAAAAATAAAGTTGCAACGCAAATTTATAGTTAAATAAATTCTTATCCACTTAGGTTCTTCAATTTTTCGTCAATGGATATAAAAAAAACAATCTATCTGAAAGTGTAAACTTGTAATTCCTAAAAGTGATTTTTATAAGAATTTTAAGAAAAATATGTAAAATAATTATAAAATATTATGGAATATAATATTTTTTTAACAATTTATTTTTTTCTATATTAGAATTTTTAATTACAGTTATTTTAAAAAGTATATGATAAATATTATATTATTGAAGTAGTAATATCAAACAGTTTTAAATAATAATTTATTAAATCATTCATTTAAATGCAAAGCTGTAACTGGCTTGGAATACAGTTTTAATGTCTTAATCGTATTCATTATATAATCACATAAATATATTGATAACTTTTCAAATGCCCTTAAACTTAACCTATGTTAATATATTTTACATTATAAAAATTAGATATGTATATTTACTATATTTATGACATGATGCCAATTTCTTGCCAGAGTATAGTTGAAAAAAAAAAACCCTTTTTAAAACAAACTGTCATTTCATTCAAACAAAAACAAATTATTATTTTGTATTGTAAATAAAACAGCTCCATTAGGAGTGTGGGAAGCTTAAAATTCAGTTTCTAGATTTGGCCCACACAATGTATTGGATGATTTTTTTTTACTTTTATGGCTTTTTGTACTGTGGTTTCAGCCTACAATCAGACTGCCAAGGTGAAGCAATGTATAAGCTTTTTTTAAATGTAATATATATTTTTAATTCGTTGCCAATGGTATACCTTAATTGAGCTGCTGACTGCACACTGGCTCATTAATATTATAATGTAATTAGCATTGGTTTATGAACTGTATTAGTCCTAATGGCATTTTTAGTAAAGCCTTAAGTGACAGCTAGATTTCCCTCCAATTTTCCCTGTTTTTAAAGAAATAAATTTTTTATTGAATCTGTTTACTTTATAGTTAAATTAAATAAATATGTCTAAATCATATTTAAAACAAAATTAGAATGATTTAATTAGAATGATACAAAACCTTCACAGTCAACTAGACTCATAGTCATTTTATTAGTGTAATACATTTTTTGATTAGAGTTATCTGTTTGTTCTGAAATGATGTTCAAGGCTTAGATATTAATATTTTCTTATAGAGTCTCTTATTGTTCTTAACTGCTATTGTTTGACGGCCGTGATAATAAATCAGGGTTGCCAATTTGTAAAATAAATCGCAGATTGCGAGTGTAGCAGCACAAAAAGCCTATCCACTTTCTGCATCATTTGCCATTACAGACGAGTAGTATATTTTTTTTATTAAAAAAAAAAGATTTTATTTTGATTTATTTTTTTATGGGCAAACCCCTCCCTTAATGGCAGATGCGCCCAAAAAAAGGCCCCCAGTTACCGGCAAGCCCGCTAGGCCCGACCAAGGTAGCGGTCGCGGTATCGGCAGGGCAGGGGGTGCTAAGAATCACCGGTTCACGGCAGGCTATCGTATAAAGCGACTGAAAATGGCAACGTATAATGGACGCTCGATGAGGCTGGACCATCACCTCGCCGAATTAGAAGTAGAGTTAAGTCATATAAACTGGCATATACTGGGGTTATCTGAAGTCCGAAGACAGGGGGAGGACACGATAACTCTAGAGTCCGGTAACTTACTCTACTTCCGCGAAGGTGATAACCTCTCCCAGGGTGGTGTCGGTTTTCTAGTCAAAAAGGATCTCATTAGCAGCATTGTGGAAATCAGTAGTGTGTCGAACCGGGTAGCGTACCTTGTCCTAAAACTTTCCGACAGGTACTCCCTGAAGGTTGTACAGGTATATGCGCCAACTTCGACATACTCTGATGATGTGGTCGAAGCGATGTACGAGGACATCGCAAAGGCCCTCAACGACACCTCGAGGGCCCACTACAATGTTGTTATGGGAGACTTTAATGCTAAAGTGGGAGTACAAGATAGCGGTGAATCGAAAGTCGGACCTTACGGCTTGGGCTGCAGAAATCACAGGGGGCAAATGCTGGTAAACTTTCTCGAAGCGCAGGGGCTTTTTTTGATGAATTCTTTCTTTCAAAAGAAGCCTCAGAGGAGGTGGACCTGGCGAAGCCCCGATAACGTGACAAGGAACGAGATAGACTTTATCATTTCGAATAAAAGGCACATATTTAGAGATGTTTCAGTGATCAACAGGTTTAATACCGGAAGTGATCACCGCTTGGTTCGAGGCACTCTAAATATCAACTTAAAAGCCGAAAGATCGAGAATGATGAGGTCTACTCTCCGACCTACCATGCTCCAAGCTGCTCAAGGCTCCGAAAAGTTCCAAATGGAACTTCAAAATCAATTCACCGCGTTGGAAACCATAAGCAGCATTGATGAGAGAACCGACACGCTGGTCAAAATACTGCAAAACACATCCCGCAAGTGTTTTCCGCCACAGAGAAGAGACAACGCACCAAAACTCTCTGCTGAGACACTCGAGCTCATGAGAAAACGACGAGAACTACCATCGTTTTTGTCAGATAAGGCCTTAAACCGAACAATAAAAACGCTTACGCGACGCGATCTCCGACGCTCCAATACCAGTGCCATCAAGGCTGCGATTGGGCAAAATCGGGGATCGAAAGTGTTCGCTCGCAAGTTTGGGAGGCCGCGTCTGACAAAACTTAAAACTGAAAATGGTGGGGTCGTTACCTCTAGGCCTGAGATTATCGGAGAAGTAGAGAGGTTTTATGGGCAGTTGTTCTCTTCAAGATCGGATAAACCCGTGGGAATCAGTATTGATGACCAGCGCGCCCCTCTTATGCGCCATTACTCCGAGGAGCTCCCGGTCGTTGACCAAGGAGAGATTAGGGCGGCTCTAGAACAGCTTAAAAACAACAAAGCTCCGGGAGATGACGGAATCACAACAGAGTTGCTTAAGGCAGGCGGGACTCCGGTCCTGAAAGAGCTAGCAAGCCTCTTTAATTCCGTCATCCAACATGGCAAGACCCCGGAAACGTGGAGCGGGAGTGAGGTGGTACTGTTTTTCAAGAAAGGTGATAAAAGCCTCTTGAAAAACTACAGACCAATCTCCCTCCTGAGTCACGTGTATAAGCTGTTCTCAAGAGTCGTCACGAACCGTCTCGCCAGACGACTTGACGAGTTCCAGCCCCCAGAGCAAGCCGGCTTTCGATCAGGCTACAGCACCGTGGACCACATCCATACTGTTCGGCAGATTGTGCAGAAGACCGAAGAGTACAATCAGCCGCTGTGTATGGCATTTGTGGACTACGAGAAAGCCTTCGACTCCATCGAAACCTGGGCAGTGCTCGACTCATTGCAGAGATGTCATATCGATTGGAGATATATCGAGGTACTGAGATGTCTGTACAACGCCGCTACAATGACTGTCCACATCCAGGACTGTAAGACGAAGGCGATCCAACTGCGCAGAGGGGTGAGACAGGGGGATGTAATATCCCCGAAACTGTTCACCAACGCGTTGGAAGACGTTTTCAAAACGCTGGATTGGACTAGGTATGGAGTCAATGTAAACGGCGAGTACATCTCACACCTTCGATTTGCCGACGATATCGTCATCATAGCAGAGTCGCTGGAACAACTCACCGAAATGCTGCGTAGCCTAGGCGAGTCTTCCCGGTGTGTTGGTCTCGGTATGAACATGGACAAGACCAAGGTCATGTTCAATAGGCATGTCGTGCCGGGACCGATATACGTCGAGGGGAAACCTCTCGAAGTTGTTAGTGAATATACCTACCTAGGACAGATAATACAAGTCGGTAGGAACAACTTCGAGAAGGAAGCCGATCGAAGAATTCGCTTGGGATGGGCAGCATTTGGCAACCTTCGTCAAGTCCTCAAGTCGTCTATACCGCAATGTTTGAAGACGAAAGTCTTCAACCAATGCGTCTTACCTGCCATGACATACGGTGCCGAAACGTGGACACTAACTGCGGGACTAGTTCACAAATTCAAAGTCGCTCAGCGTGCTATGGAGAGAGCTATGCTCGGAGTATCTTTGAAGGATAAGATCAGAAATGAGATTATCCGGAAAAGAACCGGAGTCACCGACATAGCTTGCAAAATTAGCAGGCTGAAGTGGCAGTGGGCTGGTCACGTATGTCGTAGGAACGATGGCCGTTGGAGCAGACGAGTCCTAGAGTGGAGACCGCGAATCGGCAAGCGCAGCGTAGGGCGCCCTCCAGCCAGGTGGACCGACGACCTTAAGAAGGTTGCGGGCACCAACTGGATGCGGAAGGCGGGGGACAGGGAGCTTTGGCGCACCTTGGGAGAGGCCTATGTTCAGCAGTGGACAACGATTGGCTGTTGATTGATTGATTGATTATTTTTAGTGGTTTGATGTGAATCTTAATGATGACCTAGAGTACAAACCCTGGCAAGCAGAATTTAATGATACATGTTTAATTTGTGAAAAAATTGTTGAGCAGTAAATTCTATCACATATGTATACATCAACCAGCATTGGAACAGGATTGAGCCCTCCTCCCCCCCTTTTGAGGCGAAGGAGCTTACTCCACCACTGCGCAATGCGGGTTGATGGTAATATGCCAGTGTTTCGGTGAAATTAGACACATGCAGGATCACGATGTTTTCCTTCACCGTCAAGCACGAGATGAATTATAAACACAAATTAAGCACATGAAAATTCAGCGGTGCTTGGTGGTTTTGAACCCACGATAATCGGTTAAGATTCAAACATTCAATCCACTGGGCCATCTCGACTGTTACAGATAATTCCTTTACATATTTACAAATGCTATTTATATAACGTTCAATGCAACAGCTACATGATAAATAAATACGATAGCGTTATCTTTTACAACGTTAAAAAAAAACAAATATTTATTTCAATAAAAAAATTTTAAAACTGTAAGCCGAGTTGGCCCAGTGGTAAGAACGCGTGAATCTTAACCGACGATCGTGGATTCAAACCCGCGCAAGCACCACTGAATTTTCATGAGCTTAATTTGTGATTACAATTCATCTCGTGCTTGACGGTGAAGGAAAACATCGTGAGGAAACCTGCATGTGTCAAATTTCACTTAAATTCTGCCACATGTGTATTTCACCAGCCCGCATTGGAGTAGCGTGGTGGAATAAGCTCCAAAACCTTCTCCTTAAAAAGGGAGAGGTTTCCGTAGCCCAGCAGTGAGACATTCACAGGCTGTTACTGGTAAAAATTGTAACTATCAATATTCAGCAACATGTTCCCGCCTGTTTCAATTCCAGCAGTAAACACAAATAAACAGCTTTGACCTTGAATTGAAGCGATACCATTGGTCGAGGTCGAGATCTTGAATAAGATCTGGTTGGCGTGGTTGGTTGATACTTGCCTTTCACGCCGAAAGTTTTGGCTTCGATTCCCACCCAGGACAGACATTTGTGTGCGTGAACATGTCTGTTTGTCTTGAGTCAGGGTGTAATTATCTATATAAGTATGTATTTACAAAAGAAAAGTAGTATATGTAATATATTAGTTGTCTGGTTTCCATAGTACAAGCTTTGTACAAGCTTAATTTGGGATCAGATGGCGGTGTGTGAATAATGTCCCAAGATATTATTATTTTTACTATAATATATGATATTCATTATGGTTTAAAAAATACGTTATGAACGGCGGCGAAGTTGCTATCGTAACTATAAATAATGATATATTTATCAATCACTGTTTGATATTTCATTATATATATTATGTCGATGCGTCACCAACCTTGGGAACTAAGATGTTACGTCCCTTTTGTCTGTAGAATATCTGATAAGTGGGTGGTACGATACGGGTCCACAAAGCCCTAACCACCAAGTAAAATAAAACATATAAAGAATGAAACATTTATCTATTATGTAATCTAATAGCTCGTATATAAAATTATTACTTAAAATATGTTTTTTACTCGTAAATTAAGTCGAAGTACACATTTTTTTATTAATTTTTATCTTATACTAGCGAAACTGTTTTGTGATGAAAATCCTTTTAAATGTACTTAATGTACATAATGCTTATTTTAATTGTATACATATAAAATATTTAAATTATTAGCTAGCATAGTTTATGCGGGCAAGCACCACTGAATTTTCATGTGCTTAATTTGTGATTATAATTCATCTCGTGCTTTACGGCGAAGGAAGACGTCGTGAGGAAACCTGCGTGTGTCTAATTTCGTTGAAATTCTGCCACATGTGTATTCTACCAACAGGCATTGGAGCAGCGTGGTGGAATAAGCTCCAAACCTTCTCCTCGAAAGGGAGAGGAGGCCTTAGCCCAGCAGTGGGACATTCACAGTTTGTTACTAAATAGTTTATATAAATATATTAACCCAAAAATAGTTTACAACAAAGATACGTACGTGAACTTTAATTTGTTATAACTTTTGATAGACTTAACCGATTTTGATGAAACAATGACTTAACGGTACCTAGGAATACGCCTTACAATAATTAATTTATTTGCATTTATAATTTAAAGCAATTTTGAAGATTATCCCGGAAACACAGACATACAGAGAGGCAATAAAATGACTCGCTAGTAGCCATATTAATTATAAAAGATTTGATATCACAGACAGACATTTCAATTTTATTTATATATATATATATATATATAAATAAAATATATATATATATATATATATAACATAAAAACTGGTAATTAAAGTAAAATTAGTTAAATTAATAATTATAGACATGATACTCTAATCTGTGCATGTGTGCGTTCATGCGTATGTGTTGAAGTGTTTTTTTTCAAACATATCTGATTCGGATAAACTCCTGTTCAGCCCATACCTTCTATCGATCTGTGTTTTGCATAAGGATTTCGTGAACGACCGTGACATGCAAAACACATGCATTTATTTTAAGCGTCAAATTGGAGACAATTTATGTTTCAACGTTTTTTGCGTATAAATATTGCTGTGAAAAATGTTTTCCAAAAAACAAACGTTGTAGATAATAAAAATGTTATCAACTTTTTGTTTGATATGTTTTACTTTTAGAGAGAGAGAGAGAGAGAGAGAGAGAAGAAGTAGAACCGCTGTTTCTTCTACTTCCAATGATGGAAAATTATATAACAGTAGTAAATACTGGTGGTAGAGCTTTGTGCAAGTTCGTCTGGGTAGGTACCACCCACTCATCAGATATTCTACCGCGAAACAGCAGTACTTGGTATTGTTGTGTTCCGGTTTGAAGGGTGATTGAGCCAGTGTAATTACAGGCACAAGGGACATAACATCTTAGTTCCCAAGGTTAATGGCGCATTGGTGATGTAAGCGATGGTTAACATTTCTTACAATGCCAATGTCTATGGGCGTTGGTGACCACTTACCATCAGGTGGCCCATATGCTCGTTCGCCTTCCTATTCTATAAAAAGGGCCTTGCGATAAACTTTAATTATAATCGGCTTTTACATATAATCCATAGATTTCCTATTAAACTATTAAGCTAAATAACTTTTCTCTTTATCATATTAACAGCATGTTAATGTCCCACTGCTGGGCTTAGGCCTCCTTTCCCTTTTTGAGATGAAGGTTTGGAGCTTACTCCACCACGCTGCTCCAATGCGGGTTGGTAGAATACACGTGTGGCATAATTTCAATGAAATTAGACACATGCAGGTTTCCTCACGATGTTTTCCTTCACCGTCAAGCACGAGATGAATTATAAACACAAATTAAGCTCATGAAAATTCAGTGGTGCTTGCCAGGGTTTGAACCCACGATCATCGGTTAAGATTCACGCGTTCTAACCACTAGACCATCTCGACTTATCTTAATCAATGAGACTTATATTACATAGATAGTATATAACGATAAAAAATCAATAAACTTGCTTTATCAATATTTTATCGTTGAAAGAATCTAGGTTAGAAAATTATCACTTCAATTTTTTTATATCGCTGACTGATTGTACAATTTATATTAGTTTCGGAGTCAGAGGTGCACCACCAGTGTTGCTAATGTAAAAACCCTAGATAATACTGCAAACAAATTGTGTACATGATTTTTTTTTGGGTGTAAATAATAATAATATTATCCTGGGACATTATTCACACACGGCCATCTGATCCCAAACTAAGCAGAGCTTGTACTATGGGAACCAGACAACTGATATACTACATATACTACTTTTCTTTTGTAAATACATACTTATATAGATAATTACACCCAGACTCAGGACAAACAGACATGTTCATGTACACAAATGTCTGTCCTGGGTGGGAATCGAACCCACAACCTTCGGCGTGAAAGGTAAGTATCTACCAACCACGCCAACCGGCCCGTCGCTTAAGTAATAAATGTAAATTTATTATTATTTTGTATCTATTTTTTATACCTGCATGTGTCTAATTTCATCAAAATTCTGCCACATGTATTCCACCAACCCGCATTGGAGCAGCGTGGCGAAATAAGCTCCAAACCTTCTCCTCAAAAAGGGAGAGGAGGCCTTAGCCCAGCAGTGGGACATTTACAGGCTGTTATTTACTTACGTTTTTATTTTTTATATTCCTTTTAACAGGGTTAACTTAACCATCACGCGGGCCATGACCAAGCGTAATATTAATTAAGAGAAAATGGTTTGTTAATTATTAAATTGACAATTGCGATGTGAGGAATTTTCGAGTTATTATTATTATGAATATATGTAATGTATGTATACATGTATGTATGTAATGAGCCTCCTGATGGTAAACGGTAGCCATTGGTAGCCATATACATTGGCACTGTAATTACAATCTCTTACATATTTTCGTTTATACCGAATATCGGATAAGACAAACAAACGACACTGGCCTTGAATTGCCGCGACCTCATTGGTCGAGAATGGTCTATGATATACACCATGGATTCAATAAATACCGTTTTGTATGTCGGTGACATTGTTATCGGGTGAGTATTTGTAGTTAAGTGTAATAGTGTTGTGTTATATACATACATGTATAGAGATATATTAATCGAGAACTGTGTTAAGGGGTTACAGCAGCTGTTAGCGAATCGCATGGAATGTGTATATCATTGCAAGTTAAGTACTTGTAACACTGGTGCTAGAGCATTGTGCGAGCTCGTCTGGGTAGGTACCACCCGCTCATCAGATATTCTACCGCGAAACAGCAGTACTTGGTACTGTTGTGTTCCGGTTAGAAGGGTGATTGAGCCAGTGTAATTACAGGCACAAGGGACATAACATCTTAGTTCCCAAGGTTGGTGGCGCATCGGTGATGTAAGCGATGGTTAACATTTCTTACAATGCCAATGTCTGTGGGCGTTAGTGACCACTTACCATCAGGTGGCCTATATGCTCGTCCGCCTTCCTATTCTATAGAAAAAAAAACACAATTTAATTCTAAGCTAAATATATTTATTATTTTTTAGTATCATGGGTCATATTCTAACGTCGCTTTGGGTATCGCATTTCGCTCATCAAGTACTTTCGTTTGACACCCATATCATAGGAGTAACTATGTTAATGATAATCCTTAATTAGCGGCGACCGCCATGTTCAATTTAAAATGGCGGTATTTAGTTAATCATGAATCGACACGAGAAATAACGTCTGGGAAAGATTACATGATGTTATCCTGACCGATTGCACGGTGCACTCTCTATTCTCTAACGCTCATAATCCGATGGGTTGGCAACCCGACACGACCGCAGTGAGATCAGGCGCAGAATCAATGGCTTTACGTACGCATCGAATTACGGGAGTGTACACTCTGTCATCTAGACTGCTACTGAGATATTCCACATAAATACCCAATAACTTTTTATTAGTTAGACCTGCGTTTGTTCCTAGGATTCTTCGGGACCTGCGGCCTCATATCTAGCTACTAGATCAATGAGGAATCATTACCAACTAAGGGATAGTCAAATTCCAATTCTAGTCAAAGATTGTTATTCAAAGAAGCGTTACACTTATTTATTGATTGTCATAGATCTACCACCGATTCGGAAATAAACACTTCAGACCTGATGAACCGGCGAAATCAACTCAGCTGGATTTATCATTACTTTATTTTATGCTAGTTTTCGCTCGTGGCTTGGGCTCGCGTGTTACGGGAGAGGTGGGAGGCAGAAGATAGGTATAAAAATAGTATGTCATTCTTTGGAGTTCAGCCTTGCTTCATAATCAATTTCATTGAAATTATGATATTAGTATACAATAATAAAATTATATTTTTCTTATTCGAAATGACCTGGAGGCGATCGTTTCATTACCAAGGTGTGTAATAATCTATAAACCATTGGTTTTGTAATATCCCGTAACAAACAAATATACCTGCACGATTCTATTAATCAAATTGAATATTTTTCAACAGTTGAAACTAAAAAAGAGGAGTCTGAACACGTTATGTTAAATATGTATTAAATTACGTAATAACGTAGCGAAAGTTTGTCAAGATGGCGTCGTAATATTTGATGAATCTCTAAAGGTTACCCAGCCTTGTCCTCAATCGCAATATAATGCCGTGTAAGTTTCGTGGTTAGCGCATAGCTACCGAAAACGAGGTTACTAATTCGAATAAAAGTTAATAGAAGATTATTTTTGAGTTTTTTTTCCGATATGCTCGAGTCCGTCAAGCACGAGATGAATTATATTCACAAATTAAGCACATGAAAATTCAGTTGTGCTTGCCCGGGTTGGATCCACGATCATCGGTTAAGATTCACGCGTTCTAACCACGGGGCCATCTCGGCTTTTCATACGGTTTTCACCAATGTATAAAGACCTCGAATTGGTACATATTAAATATAAAAATTAATGTAAATCACTCAGTAACTCTTCAAAATCCAAATAACACAATTGAACACATCACAAAGCACAAGTCGCGCCAATAATTAATTAATTGCCTTACCTCTCTGTAAACAATAAAAAGGCGGTTTGAATTAGCGCGCGTCTTTTTTTTACAACGCTGTTGTAGATCAATGAATCTCTCAACTATATATATATATATATATAGTTGAGAGATTATATATATATATATATATATATATATATATATATATATATATATATATATATATATATTTCTCATCCACATAAGATATTATGTGCAAATTATAAAGTGTAGTGTTCTTACAAATGCTTAAATGGTTACTAGTTAAACAATGTTGTCTTCTTCTTTCGAATGTCAAATCAATGATGTTAGAAAGAGACAGATCTATGTTTAACAAAACAACGTTTACGAGTCAGGCCGTTATAATTTTTTTAATATGACTTGATCGTATTTCAAGCTCTTACTTATCAGTGCAATAAAAAAAATAGTTAAGTTATATTAAAGAACGATAAATTGAATTTAATTATCCACGATAAGAATTGATAATAAAAATAATTAAGATAAAAGCCGACTGAGTTTATGAGATTGAAAATGGTTCACTTAAAATTACACTTCAACTCGTCCCTACACCTGTGCTCCGATGGTCCGGTAGTCGAAGTCGGGATGCAGTGGAAAGGCCATATGGATTGACAAATGCCCTTTTGGTTTTCCACATAACCATTTTTTTTTTCGGGAGCCACCAGTATCTTACTCGCAGGTGTTTGTAAATTAGTCCCCTTCTTTAGGTTTAGCCCACTAACGTGGTTGCCCGGGGTGTGGCCGCTGTGACTACAGCTTCTTGGAGCCACTAAAGAAGATTGTGGAGGTTAATAATAATTGCGAACACTCCACTACACCCCATATATATGAGTTCGTTTCGTCTGAAATGTGCTGAGGATTTGTCTTAACTATTTTTGGTTGATATGCTCTAGTGGTTAGATGAATCTTAATTAGCGTGGCTTCGCTATGGAGTTCACAAATTTCGCCATTTTGTACGTCGCCATTAAAGTAGGGGGATAGAAAAATGTACGTGAACTTCATGCTGTTATAACTTTGGATATCCTCAACCGATTTTGATGAAATGAATACTAAACGGTACCTTGTTGTAAATATTATCCAGAAAATATAAAAAATAAATATGTTGCTTTGTCTTTGGCCACTCGCAAACAGCCATAATAACTAAAAAGTTATTTTGAAATCGCAGACAAACTTCAGAATTACTGTTTTGTAGTTCCCAAGACTGGTGGCGCATTGGCGATGTATGCGATGGCTTACATTTCTTACAATGCCAATGTCTATGGGCGGTGGTGACCACTTACCATCAGGTGGCCCAAATGCTCGTCCGCCTACTTATACAATAAAAAAATGTACTTATATTAAAGTTAAATGGCCAACACGCGTGATCCTTTGCTTTTAAATAGCTCATTTTATTTGGTTATTTACTTTTAGTTATTTATTCTTTAGTAACTTTAAAATCGGGTCGCAATTTTTTTTTTTTAATAAAAGTTAATTACGCAAAGGCCAATTGTCGGATAATAGTTTTAGCTTTTATTAAGTTATAATTATAAGGGTTGCTATTATTTTTAGGCCCGTATTTCCCCTGGGATGGCATGAAATTGGTGGGAGTGGTAAGTCTGGCGGTGAACGAAGTGTTTGAGGCTTTCTGGGGATTTCCTTAATGGATTGTGTCATTAAGTTGTTATAAAGAAAATATATAATTTTTTTGTGATATATCGAAATTGATGATTATTGAAAGAATCTTTAATTTTAGAAAAATGTATGGAAGGTATTGGAGTAAAAGTAATTAAAACAGATATTGATAGTGCCTGGAAATACTGGTATGAGCTTTGTGCAAGCTCCTCTTGGTAGGTACCACTCACTTATCAGATATTCTATCGCAAAACAGCAGTACTTGGTATTGTTGTGTTCCGGTTTGAAGGGTGAGTGATCAAGTGTAACTACAGCGCAAGAGACATAACATCTTAGTTCCCAAGGTTGGTGGCGCATTGGCGATGTAAGCGATGGTTAACATTTCTTACAATGCCAATGTCTATGGGTTGGAGAACAATTACCATCAGGTGGCCCATATACTCATCTGCCTACCTTTACTATGAAAAAAATAAAATAATAATAATAAGTAACACCAAAAGCAGGGATATGTCTGTGGAGTAAAGGGTGATGACCACAATTGATTACTTATTATATAATCATCTTGAGTTGATATGATAATACACATTACATATACACGTAGTTGACTTATTTAAGACATGTACGAAACGATTTGCTTCCTCGTTTCTGATACGCACCGCCAAAGTCTGGAATACCCTCCCGACCTCAGTTTTCCCCACCACCTACAATGTGGGTACCTTCAAGTCTAGAGTGAATAGGAATCTTCAAGGCAAGCGCGCTCCATCTTAGACTGTATCTCACTTTCCATCAGGTGTGATAACAGTCAAGCGCTAGCCAATACATTTAAAAAAAAATATGTTTTGTGTAAATTGGTGATGTGTTTTTTTTTTTTTTATAGAATAGGAAAGTGGACGAGCATTTGGGCCACCTGATGGTAAGTGGTCACCAAACGCCCTTAGACATTGGCATTGTAAGAAATGTCAACCATCGCTTATAGCCAATGCGCCACCAACCTTGGGAACTAAGATGTGTCCCTTGTGCCTTGTGTTGAAGATGTCGGAAAATATACCGACCATGAGCTTTACCAATAGAGTTATATGTATTACGATATAAATGCTTTATGTATACCATTATGTAGCCGTGCGATGTCGGTACGGGTAGCTAGTATGTAAAAGTGTCAATGTGAAATTTATTTGTCCAATGTTACATGATCAACCTTGAAACGAACAATTTTCTAATATTACATGAAAATTGCCTATTACACTTAATTGCTGTACAATCATTCGGTTAACTCGAAACGGATGTTACGTGTTTTCTCTGTAATTGAATTTAAAATTTTAATTCCCACTGCTGGGGATAATCGGCGTGTACATGTACAATTAGTTGTAAATATTATACCTCCGAATGTGCCATGATTCCGAGTTCCTAGGTTCAAAACTTACTTTTTTAACACTTAAAACAAATATTCTTCTAAATTTAATATTTTGGTTTTTCTGTCGATATTGTCAATAGCAGCCCTCCGCGCGGAAAAATGTGTGAAGTTGAAAATGTGTACACTCCCGTGCCTCGATGTGCACGTAAAGCTGTTCGTCCTGCGCCTCATCTCTTTCCGGTCGTGGCGGTTTGTCCCATCTGATTATGAGAGTTAGGGAATAGAGAGTGCACCTGTGTTTGCGCACACATTTGTGCACTACAATTTCTCCTGCGCAGTTGGCTAATCTCTCTTGACTTGTCGCCGTGGCCGAAATCGTTCCGGAGGACATCATCCTAACAAAATCCTAACAAATAATTCATATTTATTTATTGCTTTTCATTAATTATAAATTATTTTAATACCATAAGTAATTATTTCTTTTAATAACCTTTCACATTTGCCTGGTGTCGCATGTCGGCGATATATATATATATATATTACTAAGGGGGGAAATGTTGGTGTTAAGGGGCGTATTGTTATGATAAAGTAGCCTATGTCCTTCCTCGGGGTTCGAGCTTGCTTCATACAAAATCTCATCAAAAACGGTTCAGTAATTTAACCGTGAAAGCGTGACATACAGACAGATAGTATAGATAGGAACGCTATCTCGTATATCCATTCAAGTTATTCTTGCTTATCTATTGATTAAATTATTATTATTAACCTACTTCAATGAATAAGGACCGTTCTTAGTTGTTCTTTATCGTAATAGTTTCCGACTGCGTCCCCCGCAGTGGTGTTCGGTGTGTCCTATGTAGTTGAATAGTTTAGACGTAAAGGCGTAACAGACATACGTTTTTGTATTTTTTTATACCTAAAACCTCTCCCCTAAAACGCGGGCGAATTTGTAATTTTTTTGTTACGATTCAACCTTTTAACTGCAAGTGATTGTAATGAAATTTTACATACAAGTCGTAAAATTGATCCGATGGCCAAGTGGTTAGAACGCGTGTATCTTAAGCGATGATTGTTGGTTCAAACCCAACAACCACTGAATTTTCATCTCGATTTGTATTTATAATTAATCTCGTGCCCGGAACTTTGTGTTATATAGTATTTTGTTTTGTTATATATAACATAGAATAGGTATATATATGCTCTATAATAAATATATATAATATATATATATATATATATATATATATATATATATATAATATATATATATATATATATATATATATATATATATATATAATATATATATATATATATAATAATAAATTTGTGATTCTAATTCATCTCGTGCTTGACGGTGAAGGAAAACATCGTGAGGAAACCTGCATGTGTCTAATTTCACTGAAATTCTGCCACATGTGTATTCCACATATATAATCCAATAAATTGCTTTGTTACCAAGGAAATTTTATTTAGATAAAATTCATTTTTTACACTTTTATTTTTTGGTTGCATATTTTAAGAGATAATTTTAAATATCAAATACGCGCGACAATTTTACTAATGTTCGGCCAATCGATCACACGGGTCATCTAGTATACTATAACTCTGTCGGGTTTCTATTTTATGTAAATAAATAAATACTTCTAACATCGTTTGTCCTGTCTGAAAACAAACGAGTTAGACAGTTGAAATTTCGAACATTCAGATTTAATACATAAGCAAGAATTTCAGCGTTAACACTCCTAGTAAAATAATGTAAAAATTAACTAATTACATATATTTTTATCTCGTGTATAATTTGTTGAATTTCGGTGAATGCTCCGTCGATTACGTATACCTAACGTTACACTAAGAATTACTGTACTATCTGCTGATTCAACGATGCGCATGCGCAGATAAAAATGTTTTATCTTTTACAATATCAATTACGCTCGTCGCGATTAATGTAATAAAAAAAAAACTTATACAGACGACCCTGTTATCTTTAGTAATATTATATATGCGAAAGTAACTGTGTATGTCTGTGTCTCTATGTTTATTTAAATTAGGAAGGTGTATGGGCAAATGGGGGGACACATTATTATTATTATTATTATTAAACAACTTTATTGCACACTCACAACGAAAAAAGAAAAGACAAACACAAGTAAAATAAAAAGAAAAACAAAAGTTCAAGAGAAGCCATGTTATATAAATAAAATTGTGGACCTCAACATGATGCGTGCAAGGGCGGTCTTATCACTCAAGTAGTGAACTCTTCCAGACAACCCTGGATTAAGATGCTGGCAAGACCTAACGGGCGAGTGCATTGTACATATATATATATAAATGTAAACAATACATACACAAAGATACATATACATATATTGGTAAATGGTTACCATTGTCAATAGACATTGGTGCCGTAAGAAATATTAACCATACCTAACATCACCAATGCGCCACCAACCTTGGGAACGAAGATATTATACCCTGTATCCATAATTCACCTTTGAATATAGAATATATATAATTTCGAATTGCTAGTATAGAAATATAAACTAGGTGCCTAGAGGTTCCCTCACCTTTGGGGTCCTTATTTAAGGCGGCCCGACCGTCAGGGCGTCATGGTAACCAGCAAGCGAAGCCTCGCCGTCCCTCCCTATAACATAAAAAAACTTAGACTCGATAGGCCAATAATACTTCTTTTGATATTCAATTCAATTCCATTTATTTGCTTTAAACATAACGTACATGTTTAGTCACTATATTTATGACATGCAAATATTTTACCTTAAATTATACATTAAAATTATTTCAACTTAATTACAAGAAATTTCATTACATTATAATTCTTCATTTAAATAATGTTTATGAAATTGATGTATAAATGTCAAATATTTATTGCAGGAATTCTTTTATCGCGTAAAAACATTTGTCAACCGACCTCGTACCGGTCATGTAATTTTTTCTTAAATCTTAAATAAGGCAGATCCATAATGTCGAAGGCAACTTATTATAAATTTTCACTGCCATACGGTCACAACTCTTTGAGCAGAGAACTGCTTTACACGGTGGCATGTACAATTTATTTGGATATCGCGTATTATATGATACAATGTTTTCCACAAAAAGTTTTGGGTAAATTGCGATACAATTTACTTAGCGTTGCTATGTATTCAAATATATAGAAGATAAGATAAGATATAGCTTTATTTATTTATTTTTTTATGTACATCAAACATTTTAAACATTTATAGATAAAAAAACTTTTTGGAGTACTGATATGAGTGACAATTGCTGATCACAGAACACTTTGTAGAATTATTTCCAGAGTAGCACAAATCAAACGAGTAATATACTTCAACTTGAATATATAATAATAATAATGATATCAGTACAGTACAGTACAGTATCAGCCTGTTAATGTTCTACTGCTGGGCTAAGGCCTCCTCTCCCTTTTCAGGAGAAGGTTTGGAGCTTATTCCCCCAAGCTGCTCCAATGCGGGTTGGTAGAATACACATGTGGCAGAATTTCAATGAAATTAGACACATGCAGGTTTCCTCACGATGTTTTCCTTCACCGTTAAGCACGAGATGAATTATAAACACAAATTAAGCACATGAAAATTCAGTGGTGCTTGCCCGGTTTGAACCCACGATCATCCGTTAAGATTCACGCGTTTTTACCACTGAGCCATCTCGGCTTTTTATAATATAATAATATCATGGGACATTATTCACACGCGGCCATCTGATCCCAAACTAAGCAGAGCTCGTACTATGGAAACCAGACAACTGATACACTACTTTCCTTTTGTAAATTCATTCTTATATAGATGAAGATGATAGTGGTAGTCGGATGAGCAAATGGGTCACCTGATGGTAAATCATGGTCAAATCTATAGACATTGGCGCTGGTAGAAATATTAACAAACTTACAATTGCCAATGGGCCACCAACTGCGAACTAAGATGTCATGTCCCTTGTGCCCGTTCACTGACTCACTCACCGTTCAAACCGGACAATAATTCTAAATTATGCGCACATAGATACCATAAATGATGCTCGGTATCAAAGCTCTACGACCGAGTCCAAGACAGAAAAATATAACAATTTGAGTTGGTTTGATATTTGATCAAACGTTTGTCATAAAACTTTTTATTTATTTATTTGAAAAGGCACATCTACCGTAGATATATTAAGCACTTTTAATTCAGTAACATATTACAAGAAGAAGACGTTGAATTGAACAGGCATGCTGTTTCCTTAGGAATGTCTTTGTTGAGTGTTTTATGAAGGAATTCGGTATTTTGTAATTGTTCTCGTCAAACGAGCTGCGTATCTCATTCGCCAAGTTATGATTATGGAATTAGGATGTATTTTAATGTGGTAACATTTTTTAATTATCTGTGGTGATTTTTTAAATTTCGAATTTTTATGTTTTCAGCGTTGCTATGTATCAGGCGTTAATCTTAACCGATGATCGTGGGTTCAAATCCGAGCATGCACCACTGAATTTTAATGTGCTTAATTTGTGATTATAATTCATCTCGTGTTTGACGGTGAAGAAAAACATCGTGAGGAAACCTGCATGTGTCTAATTTCGCTGAAATTCTGCCACATGTGTATTCCACCAACCTGCATTGCAGCAGCGTGGTGGAATAAGCTCCAAACCTTCTCCTCAAAAAGGGATAGGAGGCCTTAGCCCAGCAGTGGGATATTCACAGGCTGATACTGTCCAAAGTTCGTAATATTGGCGATGTCAGAGATGGTTTATATAGTTTACAACGCCAATGTCTACAAATGCACCATTATACAAATTTTACATTTTTTTATTTTGATTTGTTTCAGATTAAAACCTCAGCTCAGGAACGATGCGGCTTCATTTAAGGAAACTCCCGTAAAGCGCCATCTATCGGCAGTTAAAATGAACTATCCAGATTTTGACGTTTAGACGCAATGCCCCGTTTAAAATATGCATCAATTCTACGAGTGCTGCTTATACTGGGCCTGTTTTGCCTCTGGGTACAGATTATGCTGTCAGCGACGAATGGCGCTCTGGACAAAGATGGCGGTGAGTTGGTGACGTTTTTATATGGTCGGGTTGGAATTTTAAGAAATTTAAATTTTATTGTTTTTTTTTTATGAGATAAGACGCATCTACGTGTATATAGGTGTTCCTTAAAATGTTTTTTATTTAATAGTATAGGCGGACGAACTATGGGCCACCTGATGGTAAGGGGTCACCAACGCCCATAAACATTGGCATTGTAAGAAATGTTCACCATTGCTTACATAACCAATGCGCCACCAACCTTGGGAGCGAAGATGTTATGTCCCTTGTGCCTGTAATTACACTGGCTCACTTACCTTTTCATGTATAAAATATTCCCTTCCCAAGGTTGGTGGCGCACTGGCGATTGTAAGCAATGGTGAACATTTCTTACAATGCCAATGTTTATGGGCGTTGGTGACCCCTTACCATCAGGTGGCCCATATGCTCATTCGCCTTCCTATTCTATAAAAAAAAGTATAATAATACTAATGTCCTCCATACCGATTTCGGCCACGGCGGCCAATCTCAAGAGAGATTAGCCAACTGCGCAGGAGATATTATAGTGCACAAGTGTGTACGCAAACACAAGTGCACTCTCTATTCTCTAACTCTCAGAAAGAGTTCAGGCGCAGGACCAACGGCTTTACGTGCTTTCCGCGGCACGGGAGAGTCCACACTTCCAACTTCCAGACTCCGGGCTGCTACTGAGATTTTTTCTGACAGAAAACCCAATAACTTTTTATTGGCCCGACCTGGGAATTGAACCCAGGACCTCTGCGTCTGCGGCCTTACATCACGCCACTAGACCAACGAGGCAGTCAAAAAAAAAGTACAGATAAATCAGCTTGGAGACGTTATTGCGTATGTAGTAGTATAATACACATAACTAAAACCGGATTGAACCAGTTTCCTCCAGATACCACGCGACTGGAACTCTCACATAAGTAGCGTTAGCAGAACATTTTGTTAATTATAATTTTCATACTAATGAAGGTTTATGATAAAAAGTAATTATCGATGTGCAAACATTTTCGCGTTCGGTACGCGGTAACTAACTGAGAATTCGAGCGTGATGACGTCAGCGTGTCATTTCGAGCGTCAGATGACGCCAGCGTAAGATTTCGAGCGTCAGATGACGTCAGCGTGAGATTTAGAGCGTCAGATGACGTCAGCGTAAGACTTCGAGCGTCAGATGACGCCAGCGTAAGATTTCGAGCGTCAGATGACGTCAGCGTGAGATTTAGAGCGTCAGATGACGTCAGCGTAAGATTTCGAGCGTCAGATGACGTCAGCGTAAGATTTGTTATAAACATATAAATTCTCGTGAGTACATTTGGCACTCACACCATTTATTTATTTGGGAAACATACAATATGTTGACACTTATAGCATAAAACATACATAATATCACATATTGCTTGTGTGCGTGTGTGTGCGTGTGTTTGTATGTGTGTATAATGTGACATTAAGCATGTGCACAAGCAAGCACGTGTCAGAATTTCAGTTAAATGACACGTGCAGGCTTCCTCACGATGTGAACACAAACACAAATTAAGCAAATGAAAATTGAGTGGTTGTTGGGTTTGAACCCGCGATCATATTAAGATTCGCTCTAACCACTCGGCTGTATTGGCTCTTCGTTATTTGGTGTAATTTTTTTTTTTTAATTTTCAGATGATATAATTAAAGCAGATAGCTTACAGACTAACCTAACTAACAATGATCAGCCGTTCGCAGGTTTAATTTTCTTTTTTTTTTTGTGTCGTCCCATTTCTTTGTGTCTATGTGTATTTTCGTCACTGACGTCATAGCTTATATGATTATATGTACACTAAACTAAACTAATTCGACTAAACTAGGGATTATGAAACGCTAATCAAAGTCGGGTCATTTATCTGAATGGTTATTGGTCGGTCGCAGCTGATGACGTAATACGCGACCAATGAGAAGCTTTGCTGAGATTGGTTAATCTAACTTTGATTAGAGTTTTAATTTTTTTATAATATGTATATATTTAAATAATGTAAAATAATGTCGCTTTTTCGTCTCTTTGTTTGTTCGCTTTTAAGCTACTATACGGATTTTGATGCGGTTTTCTCTATTGTTACAATAAAATCTTTATCTATATAATATAATTCTATTTATTTTTGTATGTGTGTATATGTAGGTAGGCGGACAAGTAAGCCACCTTATGTTAAATGGTCACCATCGCCTATAGACATTGGCACCGTGAAATATTAGCTGGAACACAACAATACTAGACAGACGGGCTTGTACAAAGTTATATAACTTAAAGTGCCTACCACCCGTTTTGGTAGGTACCATCCATTCGTCAAACATTCTACCGCTAAACAGTAATACTTAGGATTTTTGCGTTTTGAATGGCTAGCGAGCCAGTGGCACAAGCACAAAGGACATACCATCTTAGTTCCCAAGGTTGGTTTCTATCAGCGCTAATGTCTATTGTCGGTGGTGACATACCATCAGATGGCCCATTTGTCTTGCCCACATATATTATAGAACGTGTTAACACTCTCTTATTCTCCAAACAATGTTTATAAACGATAACTGAACGGGTTCTTAAGAAATATGTAACGCTAAGCAGATATACATAATCTTATATAATATTCGTAAATATCACGTAATATGTCATATTCATTACAGTACGTATTTAAGTACGTGACAATTTTTTTTTATATGTTTATTGTTATTAATCAATATCATTTAAGCACGTTTCACAAATTATTATATATGTAATAATAATAATATCCCGGGACATTTTTCGCACACGACCATCTGATCCCAAATTAAGCTTGTACGGAGCTCGTACTATGGAAACCAGACAACTGATATACTACATATACTACTTTTCTTTTGTAAATACATACTTGTATAGATAATTACACCCAGACTCGGGACAAACAGACATGTTCACGCACACAAATGTCTGTCCTGGGTGGGAATAGAACCCACAACCTTCGGCGTGTGAGGCAAGCATCGACCAACCATGCCAACCCTCGTCAAATGTATTGTAATGTGTATTAAGTTCCCTATTTATTATACGATTTATATGAAGACAATGAATCTTATTGTTTTTTTTTTGTAAAGATTATGTGAGTACTGTGCGCAGACAGAAATGATCCGTAATGTATAGTAGTAAGGTCTGAAATCCTGTATCACGCGAAGGCCTTTGAGATCGGAGGTATGTAGGCATTTTGACATTTGAGGCACCCCATTCCGAAACGGTTAAAGTTATACTATTTTAGACAAGGTGGAGGGGGGGGGGGCTAGGCCTAGGCATGCACATGAGAAATGTAGAAACGCGGTGATAGCTATTTTGCGTGTACTTTAAATGTTGCAATAAGGCTGTTAGCACCATCCTCTGGATGTAATTGACCCAGCCTGTAACCAGTAGAGGCGATATGAATTGTTATAATTATTGGGTTACTTGGTGTTGGTTACTTATGTGATCTTCTAACCTTGGCACTGTGGTATTATAAAGCATTCTTTATAAAGAGGCACTCAACAGGGGGAACACCCCTTTGTTTAACTGCTGCTGACTAAATCCCGAAATCCCCTGTTGGGCTCCCCTGCTACACTAGCAACATGATAACGGTTAGATGATAAAAATATTTTTCAAATTACAGAAGAGTTGATGAATTCAAACGAAACATCAGAACAGGTCCTGGCGCTGGTACCACCTGAACTACACAAGTACCTGACCGTTCATCCGAAGAACAGCAGTGGTACGTTCCAATTAATAACTATTCATTTAGTATGATCATATTCAATCATGTAAGGAGTAAACATGGTCAAACCTTAAATAATTTATTCCATGCAATTCGCTAATACCTCTGCTGTATTACACTACGAACAGTTCTCGATTAATACATCTCTATATATAACACAACACTATTACACTCAACTTTACTTATATACACTTTAATTTTACTTACAAACATTCAAAACGCTAATGGCACAAATCCATAGAATACCATAGACTATTATTCAACCAATGATATCGCGTCAATTCAAGGTCAAACTTCATTGTTTGTCTATTTAATGTAGTTATCCAGACCACACCAATTTTTTTTTCTTTTTTTTTAACGCTGGAAAAACGCGTTACGCGTTTCCCCCACGGGAATAGTGGAGGGGTATGTGGAGCTCGCCGGTATCCAAGGCGCCGGGCGCGCACCAAGCATCGTAATACCCACTATAAAAACTAGCGGTACCCTTTCCGTATTAACGAGGAGCGCCACGGTATCGCTTTCGCATGCTACCGTGAACTAGACCACACCACTGGTAACCTTATCATATTAACATCCTCATAATTAACGTACATTTCACAATGATTCCAGCGAACGCGACAGAGCGATACAGTCCCAAGAATGTATCAGACATACTGCGTGCCATTCAAAGGGCGAACGATGCCCAAACTATACACAACGAAGATATATTTGGTCCCGTTCAGAACGATACAATCATTATTGCAATTCAAGTAAGTTTTCAATATTTAAATTTAGAAAATAGTTAAGCAAGACTGGATGAAGAAGTCCGGAACCTCCAGGTTCAGGAGCAACAAGACGTGGAGGACTACAATGATATTCATGTAATGAACAAAATTATGTATATTGGATAGGTAGGCGGACGAGCATATGGACCAACTGATGGTAAGTGGTCACCAACGCCTATAGACATTGGCATTGTAAGAAATGTTAACCATCACTTACATCGTAAATGCGCCACTAACCTTGGGAACTACGATGTTATGTCCCATGTGCCTGTAATTACACTGGCTCACTCACCCTTCAAACCGGATCCCAACAATACCAAGTACTGCTGTTTTGCGGTAAAATATCTGATGAGTGGGTGGTACCTACCTAAACGAGCTTGCACAAAATTCTACCACCAGTGAAATATATACATACTTACATATTATTTTGAAGTAGCATAACATAAAATCTTAGTTCCCAAGGTGGTGGTGGTGCAGTGACGATGTAAGGAATGGTTAATATTTCTTACATCACCAATGACTTTAGGCGGTGTTGACTACTTAACATTACGTGGCCCATTTGCCCGTCCTACCTATACATAAAAACCAAAAAAAAAAACCACAAAAAAGACATATTTTCTCTTAAAACAATTAAAAACATTTGTACACACACTTGTCACCGAAAACACATTGTTTCCAAGCGCTTCAAATTGTACACAAAGGAGTGTCCTTATATGATCCATGATTTATTATTATGATATATTTGTATCGTCTTGTATGAGGTGCTTATACGCTTAAGTAGCTGTGCAAATCTACTTGTTAAATATATAATAATTAATCAGATATTTAAATATGTCTTTAATTCAAACAAACCAGTCAAATAAATATTTAAATTACGGCAAGAATTTCGGTTTTGCCATCTTGCGTCTGGCCAACACCAACTCCTTGCCAGCTAAACCCGTCAGGCTGATCTTCTTAATCGCGAATCTCGTTTCTGGCGGTCTTTTAATATATGGCTTCACCTCCTTAGCTGGTTCCGGTATATTTTCCATCCAAATGTATTGTTTGGCTTCCGGTATATCGATTTGGATTATGAACTTACGTGGTACCTGAAATAGACAACATAATAATACAAATTGAGAGCTTTCATGATACCGAGTTTATGGCGACGGTTAATCGTGAGGTAACCTGCATGTGGTGCACAAAAAAACGCCACGTGTATCCACGTAATGGCATTTGTGCAGCCTGGTGGGGTTAGCTTTAAACCTTCTCCTATATATAGGAGTATTTAACATGCAAAATTAAAATAAACATTTTTATAAGTATTACACTTATTATTTATTGTTATATACCTTCTTGACATATTCCAAGAATGTTCTCGATTGTAAATAACAGCTACTTATATTAATATAATATATCACGAGATTAAAGTGGAGATGAGCTGGACACTTGGCCAGACGAAGGCCTAGAGAAGCAAACAGACCAGTGGGCAGTCCACCCGCCCGATGGTCAGACGATTTTAGGAAGATGGCGGGTGCTCAATGGATGCGACTAGCACAGGACCGGGAGAACTGGCGCGCCTGTGAGGAGGCCTATGTCCAGCAGTGGATTAATGTGGGCTGAATATGATGTCATTATATCTATTATTCTACTTGGTGGTAGGGCTTTGAGCAAGCCCGTCTGGGTACATACCACTCACTCATCAGATATTCTTCCGCTAAACAGCAGTACTTATTTTTGTACTCTGGTTTGAAGGGTGAGATAGTGTAACGACAGGCACAAGATACATAACAACTTAGTTCCCAAGATTGGTGGAGTATTGGCGATGTAAGGAATGGTAAATAATTGTAACAGAACCAATATTTATGGATGATGCTGACCACGTCCGTCGGCCTGCCTATTTTATATTTAGGCAACGTACAGTACAGTAACAGCCTGTAAATGTCCCACTGCTGGGCTAAGGCCTCCTCTCCCTTTTTTGAGGAGAAGGTTTGGAGCTTATTCCACCACGCTGCTCCAGTGCGGGTTGGTAGAATACACATGTGGCAGAATTTCGATGAAATTAGACACATGCAGGTTTCCTCACGATGTTTTCCTTCACCGAAAAGCACGAGATGAATTATAAACAGAAATTAAGCACATGTAAATTCAGAGGTGCTCGCCCGGGTTTGAACCCACGTTCATCGGTTAAGATTCACGCGTTTTTACCACTGGGCCATCTCGACTTTTGAGGCAACGTATACAATTACAATACGTTGCCTACCCGTAATTAAATGACACTCACAATTATTTCCCGACAGACATCCGGTTGGGCTACGTATTGGGGGATGTACTTAGACGGGGTTGAACGGAGTCTCTCTATTCTACAGAATTTGATTTTTGGAAAATCCGGTTTTTGGTGCCTGCAATTGTTTTTATGAAGTAACTTTTTTTTGTTCGATAGAAAAACGCATTTGCGCGTTTCCTCCACATGAGGTGTCGTGCATACGCTGGAATATCCAAAAAAACCCAGTGGTACCCATGGTCTCTTTGGGTGACGTCACGGGATCGCTTAGGCATACTACCGTGACTCGCTTTCATAAATTAACTAGCTGAACTTTCGACAGACGTATACTTTTATTTTTTTTATAGAATAGGAAGGCGGACGAGCATATGGGCCACCTGATGGTAAATGGTCACCAAACGCCCTTAGACATTGGCATTGTAAGAAATGTTAACCATCGCTTACATCACCAATGCGCCACCAACCTTGGGAACTAAGATGTTATGTCCCTTGTTCCTGTAATTACACTGACTCACTCACCCTTCAAACCGGAACACAACAGTACCAAGTACTGCTGTTTTGCGGTAGAATATCTGAGTGGGTGGTACCTACCCAGACGAGCTTGCACAAAGCTCTACCACCAGTAGTATATATCATAACCTGCTCCGAAACGCGTTGCATCTTCTTTTAGAAGTTTTATGTATATCGGTTTAGTAGTTTTTACAGTAGGTAATACAATAAGTCTTTTCAGCTATCAATATAGATTTTAAACCTTCTAGATTGTTCTCGATTTTCGCTATTTACGTCCTCCGATTTCAACCACTACGTCATCATGGCTCAAATTTGCACAATATATATTATAGTGCACATGTGTGCAAAACACAGGTGAACTTTCTATGCACTCAATTTCATAATCAGATGTGACAATCCGATACGATCAGAAACAGTTCAGACTCCAGACCAAACCGACGGATGAACGTGCTGTCTGAGGCGTTTACTCAACGTACACAGACCTCTGGTTTGAAGACAGAACTGCTGGCTATTAGAGCAACAAAAGCAGCATTGAGATTTATATTAGCTAGACACATATATTGCTTTTTTTATTACCACACACGATCCCAATGATCCATATATTCTGGTTCTGGCATAATTATCTTCATCCAACGTAGAATGTCGCATCTAAAATATATTTCAATACGAAACTAGTATGCAATTCTTTAAAGTGTTATAATAATAACAATAACGATGTCCTTCAGACTGATTTCGGCCACGGCGGCCAATTTCAAGAGATTAGCCAACTGGGCAGGAGATATTATAGTGCACAAGTGTGTGCGCAAACACAGGTGCACTCTTTATTCCCTAACTCTCATAATCCGATGGGACAGCAATTCGACACGACCGGAAAGAGTTCAGGCACAAGACCATCGGCTTTACGTGCTTTCCGAGGCACGTGAGTGTACAAACTTCCAATAATAAACTCAATAACTTTTTATTAGGCCGACCGGGGAATTGAACCCAAGACCTCCGGATCTGCGGCTTTACATCAAGCCACTAGACCAACGAGGCAGTTATATTATTATATACCTTATGTATAGTTTTATATCGTACCAACCTGTTTTGTGTGCCACAATAAATAAATAAAGTTGGGAACACACGATACCTATTCCAGGTCCATCTGATCCCCCAGGAAGGTCCTGTCCGAGATTTGAATAGCGTACACAGAGTCAAAGGTTTTCTTTCCGGCAAATTCATATTCCTCGAGAATTTTATCATTTCCATATGGAACAGTTGACGTATCTTCGAAGCTATCGTCTGGAAAGAGTTTCCGAGAAAATTGGGAAATATATATAAAATTTATACCAATATAAATGCGGAAGTAACCCTGTTACGCTTTCACGGCAAAATACTAATATACAAAAAAAGCAACAGGCAAAGTTATAATAATCGACATGGGCCTCGCCATGTGGGAGTCATATAAATTGTATTTTACATGTCTTTAGATTTTTTTAACAAATAGTTATATGGTAAATATCACCATCCACAGACAATGTGCCACCGACCTTGGGAACTAAGATGTTATGTCCATGTGCCTGGAGTATCACTGGCTCACCATTCAAACCAGAACAACGATACTTTCTTTGTCGCACTACCAAAAAATGGAATTCCTTACCAGCTCACGTGTTCCCCTCCTCTTACAACCCGGGTTCCTTCAAACGAGGCGTGAAGAGGCATCTTGCGGGCCGGCAAGGCGGTGACGGCTAGTACAGAACATTCTTCCCGACTGTACTGGCCGTCGTCGCGTTTGGACTCTACTACCACTTACCATCAGGTGGAGTAGAGTCATTTGCCATCCCGGACATATAAAAAAAAAAAATACTAAATATCGGATCGCCGTCCCATCGGATTATGAGAGTGAGACCTTGAGCAACGGTGTTTGCACACACTTTGCACAACAATATGTTCGCCGCAGTTGCCCAGTCTCTGACAATCGCCACCGTGGTAGAAATTCCTCAATAAATACCTTTATATGTTCGAAGTTTCTTATATTTATCTTCGCCAAATTAGAAGGATCTTCTAGAAGAATAAGTCGTCGGCCATTAATGTGATTATTAAGAATACATTCCTGTAATTTTTTAAGTTATCTGTATTAATATTACTATTATTGTATTACTATTAATATTAACAGCTAAACTCCTGAACCGATGACATTTACGTGATTGACTGCAAGCCTTATTTTATATGTTAGTTTGTCTGTATATACAACAGCCATAAAATGAATACAAGGCGCGCGAAGCTGCGATTTCGGCTAGTCATATACATGTGTCACGTGATTTTAATCGGAATCCGATTTACCGTATATTGATGTAAACCCACGTCATAAGTCAGCCATCTTGCGACGTCAGATACCGACCAGTCGAATACATCTGTCAATGTCAAACCGTCAACGACTTTTGCCGCCAATTCGTATAACGTCAGAGGCGATTGTTGACAAGGCTTAATTTTCCTGTAAGATATTTAATACTAAAATGATTATTAGATTCAATTGGTACGCTTTAGTAGTTACAGGTGATAATAATTTTAAGAAAAAGATATTCCTATTTACCCTTCGTATTAATCATGAAAGTGTTAGAAAAGGGGATGACAAAAGCCCATGCAATTATCGCTAGTCAGCCCGTAAACCATTACGCTATGATGTTTTAAAAATAGTAACTATTTACCGGCACCTCTTAATAGACTATACTTTCCAAATTGGTAGCATTACATTGAATTAATTTTGTGTTTGTTTTTTTTTAAGAAGGAAGCAGACAGTTGAAGGATCTAATTGATAATGTCACAGATTTGACATAAGCATTGTAAGAAATATTATTCATACACCAAAATATACTTAGTATCGTGTTTCGGGTAGAACGATGATTGAGTGTAACTATAGGCATAAAGCATCTTAGTTCCCAAGGTTGGTAGCGTATCGGCGATGTAAGGGATGGATAATATTTCTTAAATGGCAATGGCAATGTCTTAAAAAAATCGTACTTATGCTGTTAAATAGTTCCACTGTCCAAAGGAGGTTTTACTTAATCACCAATCAAAATTCGACCTAAACACATTGACAATACAAGTGAAATAAAAAAATGTGTTATTGCCAAGTTCAGAATCGATGTGTAAACATGTGTGCTCGTGTACCGATCTCACGCACACATTAACACACAATAACTTATCTCACGCTGACGTCATCACGCTCGATCTCTCAGCTAGTTACCGTGTATTGAGTGCTAAGGTCACATTAAAAGCATGTAAAACTACTCACTTATTCTTAATATACCGATCCTCCTTGGGGAAACATGGGCATTGTGCACAGGTGGTTTTGTCAGCTGTGATGAAGACCGGCTTCTTTATCGGGATGATTTCAGACGGGTTACGTCTTGGTATATTGATTTTCTTTTCACTCTGTGACGGCATTTCTTTTCTTTTTTATCTGTGAAATTTTACTATATACAATTATAAAGGGTTTATGTTCAACCAATTTGCTGTTGAATACATTGCACCAATATGACCGAGGTTGGCTCTGCTCTAATAATGTACATATATAAAAGAATTAAAAACTGACATCAATGCACCTTCCTTTTCTTCCTTGGGTTCCTTTTACACAGAAGGTTAGCATTAAGAAAGGATCTAGTATAAAGAGATGAACCGGTAAAAGTCAGATTATATACGAATTTTTAAATTCAAATAAGACCTCACTTGAAAATATTAAAATAATTTTACAGATATTTTCGTTCGATATTATTATATATATAAATAAAACATAGAATATTAAAACGCGTAAATGGATTTGTAATTTTCGTATGACATGAATTCTGACATTTATACTTTTTTATTTTCAATACCGATAAGGCAAGGATTGTGATCAAACAGCCAAAAAAATAACTACGTTTTTATTTTAAAATTATTTAATGACAGTCGTTTTTTTTTAATAAAAGTTTTTCTTAGACTATATCATCTATTTAATCTTATTTATTTTTTGGATACATACAATTTTTGTTTAATTATATAATTTATTTAATATATTGATTGAATTACACATAATTACACAATTTTTTTTTCTTATATATAACCGCGCGAAGCCGGAACGATTAGCTAGTCAAATATGTAATAATAATAATGTCCTCCGTATCGAATTCGGCCACGACGGCATTTCAAGAGAGTTTAGCCAACTGCGCAGGAGATATTATAGTGCACGAGTGTGTGCGCAAACACAGGTGCACTCTCTATTCCCTAACTCTCATAATCCGATGGGACGGCAATCCGACACGACCGGAAAGAGTTCAGGCGCTAGACCAGTCAAATATGTATTAAGCACATGACTCTCTCATTGTTCTCCAGGTCCACACTCGTCTCACATACCTCCGTCACTTGATCGTTTCCTTGGCCCAGGCGAAGGACATCGACAAGACGCTGCTCATCTTCTCCCACGACTATTACGACGATGAGATCAACAACCTCGTCAGGAGTATCGATTTCACGAAGGTAATATATTTATTAATTGCTATATATTGTTAATATTTTTATATACATAATATCAAATGGATTGCCATCTAAGTCAGTGCGCACGTCCGGCGCCTGCGCTGTCCTGAGAGCAAGAGACCAAGAGACCAAGGGGGTCGCTAGACAAACGATCACGCGCGCTACTGACAGATACACGATTATAATTTATATTTCCATCAGCCGACTGCGTAATAAAATTGGTACTCGTCTTATATTTTCATAACTTGACGTCTGACAAGCGACAAGCCATAAGACATCAATCACGTTGTGCGGTGTTGCTATTCTAATAAAATAAGTGACGTAATTTGATTATCTCTAACATATATATTTAAAGAAAAATAAATTGGCAGTTCATAGACAATATTTATATTAATATTATAAATGCGAAAGTAACTCTGTTTATTAAGCTTTCACGGTTAATTCACTGAACCGATTTTGATGACATTTGTTATAAAATAAGCTTGAACCCCCAGGAAAGACAGTTTTCTTTTTTACCTCATAAGTGCCCTGTCACTAACATTTAAGCAAAAACTATTTAAGAATAATTGTTATTGTGAAGATCATATTTTAAATTAAGAAAAAAGATTTTTTTTTTTAAATAATTTCTCTTACTTACAAAGTTCCGATAACAGTTATGCCGATTTAAAACGCCATTATCACGATACTATAGAATACCATAGACAATTTATCTCTCGACCAATGGTATCGCTTCAATTCAAGGTCATTGCTGTTCATTTGTCTTTACTGCTGCTATTGAATAAGTATTATGTAGGTGGTAGGGCTTTGTGCAAGCTCGTCTGGGTAGGTACCACCCACTCATCAGATATTCTACCGCAAAACAGCAGTACTTAGTATTGTTGCGTTCCGGTTTGAAGGATGAGTGAGCCAGTGTAATTAAAAACACAAGGGACATAACAGCTTAGTTCCCAAGGTTGGTGGCGCATTGGCGATGTAAGGAATGGTTAATACTTCTTACATCGCCAACGTCTATGGGCGGTGATGACCACTTAACACCAGATGGCCCATTTGCCTGGCCTATAATATAAAATAAAATAAATAATTTTATGTTGACTGGCCGGTTGGCGTGATTGGTAGATACTTGCCTTTTACGCCAAACGTTGTGGGTTCGATTCCCTCCCAAGACAGACATTAATGTGCATGAACATGTCTGTTTGTCCTGAGTCTGGGTGTAATTATCTATATAAGAATGAATTTACAAAAGAAAAGTAGTATATGTAGTATATTAGTTGTCTGGTTTCCATAGTACAAACTGCTTAGTTTGGGATCAGATGGCCGTGTGTGAATAATGTCCCAGGATATTATGTATATTTTAATTTAAAAGTGTTTTTAGGTGATGCAAATCTTCTATCCCTACTCCGTTCAAACCCACCCCCTGGAGTTTCCTGGTATGGATCCGAATGACTGCCCTCGGGACGCGAAATTGGAACAGTTGAGTACTTAGTTTTGCTTAAGTTACTTATTGTGGCTCTGTGCAAGCTTTACATGGGTACCACCCATTCATCAGATACTTATTTATTTAAATACACATATACAATACAATTTCAAGCAAGATTACATACCTGTACATGTGTACACGGCTTTATCTTTAACATAATATTAATACTGTCAATTGCTTTTATAAAAATTAATTTAATTTAATTAATTACTAAATCAAGGTAATTAATAAATGGTATTATAATAATTCGTCCATTTAAATTACATCAATTAACCAAGAAAATAAATTAATTATAATGTGCCTAACATTCGAATTAAAACGATAAAATAATAGAAATGACAATATAATGTTCGTCTGTTCTACTGCCAAACAGCAGTACTTGGTATTGTTGTGTTCCGGTTTGAAGGGTGAGTGAGCCAGTGTAATTACCGGCACAAGGGACATAACATCTTACTTCCCAAGTTTGGTGGAGCATTGGTGATGTAAGAGATGGTTAACATTTCTTACAATGCCAATGTCTATGGGCGTGGATGACCACTTACCATCAGGTGGGCCATATGCTCGTCCGCCTACCTATGCTATAAAAAATAAAACAGATAACCAATCTTACGTCAACCTATTTTTTAAAACGAAAAGGTAACGTACTGTTCCATTCCTACACTTCCTAGTGTAAGGTCAACAGCCAGTAAATATCCCTGTAAAATGTAAAAGAAAAAAAAAACAAAAGCTTAAGGACAGTTACTACATCATTATAATATAAACCATGAAATGATAGCATGCAAAGGGCGGTTTGATATCACTGAAGAAGTGGTAGCGTAGGACGCCCTCCAGCTAGGTGGAGTGATATACGCAAGGTGGCTGGCAGCGGTTGGAGATTAAGAGCTGAAGATCGAGCTCAGTGGCGTGCCATTGGAGAGGCCTATGTCCAGCAGTGGACGATGAAGGGTTGATGATGATGATGATGATGATACATTTGTATATATATACGAATGCACTTGTAGGGCAGTTTATTCATACTGGCACGCTACAATATAAGTAAGGCATATCTGACCTTTGTTCTCGTTTAATGGCGTTTTAATAAAATTCCAGGGCGTTAAAATTGAAATGTAACAACGCACTGCATCCGGACCTCCACGGCCACTACCGGGAGGCGAAGTACGCGCAGACGAAACACCACTGGTGGTGGAAGTCGAACAGGATCTTCAATCAGCTCCAATGCACAGCGGGGCACACAGGTATGTGTTTTTACCACCCATAGACGGGCCGGTTGGTGCGGTTGGTAGATGCTTGCCTTTCACGCCGAAGGTTGTGGGTTCAACTCCCACCCAGGACAGACATTTGTGTGCATAAATATGTCTGTTTGTCCTGAGTCTCGGTGTAATTATCTATATAAGTATGTATTTACAAAAGAGAAGTAGTATATGTAGTATACCAGTTGTCTGGTTTCCATAGCACAAGCTTTGTACAAGCTTAATTTGGGATCAGATGGCCGTGTGTGAAAAATGTTCCAGGATATGTATATTATTAACATTTTGTTCTCGTTCTAAGGCATGGTGGTATTTCTAGAAGAGGATCACTATGTAGCCGAGGATTTTATACATATCCTCCACCTGCTGAGGGCCACAGCTGATAAAACGTGTCCCCAGTGCGAGATATTATGTCTCGGGACTTATCTTAAGACTTATCAGTATCACACAACGAGCGATAAGGTATGTATAGCATTAAATTTTCATACACGTCCATACATATTTTTTTTAACTCATCTATAGTCTATTCCAATCAGAGTAAAGACAAATAAACGATATTGAATCGACGCGATTTCATTGGTCGAGAATAATCTATGGTATTTACTTTGGGTTTTGTATCGGCGAAGTTGCTATCGGAACTTTGGAAGTAAAATTAAAGTGTATATAAGTAATCGAGTATAATAGTGTTGTGTTATATATAGAGATGTATTAATCGAGAACTGTTTGCAGTCTGTAATATAAATTAGACGTTTGTTTCTCTTTACTCCTGAATCGATTGGAATAGGGTACGTTTTTGTGGGATTCATTATTGTTAGGGTTTTCTTTGATTTACATAATTTTCTAAAGATACGTAAGTTGTGATAACGTCATTTTTTTTTTACAAACTGAAATTAGGCAAAGGAATTATCACATCTACAATCAAATTGTATGTTTAATTTTGTTCACATTCATTCATTCACAGCTCATTTGTCAATCATTCGATGTTGTCGCTTAAAAACAAAATTGATACCACAGCCGGTTTTTTTTTTTTTTTTTACACAAATAACATTATTAATAAAATACATTTTAGATCCGCACAGCCTAATCGATGTTCTTATTTTTTTTTAATTTTTAATCTGTACTACTGACACTATTTAAATTTCGAATTACTTTAACTCGTATAACGCGTTGGGCACACTTATAATAACGTTTGAATTAAACGAGTACGGTAAAGTGTGAAAGAGACAAAGCGATTATTAAGATATTAGAAGTCGTTAGCCTCTAGCTAAACAAACTGTCTGTCCTTGTTACGTAGAATTATTCTGCTATTCTGTAAGAACAAACTCGAGTCTCGCCAATATGCGATATTGACCGTTATAATCATAACATTACAAGAACACACGCATCAAAATAGTATATCAACATAAGTCGATTGTCAACATTTGAGTTAGTAATGAAGTACACTGATGGTAGAGCTTTGTGCAAGCTCGTCTGGGTAGGTACCACCCACTCATCAGATATTCCACCGCAAAACAGCAGTACTTGGTATTGTTGTGATCCGGTTTGAAGGCTGAGCTAGTGTAATTACAGGCATAAGAGACATAACATCTTAGTTCCCAAGGTTGGTGGCGCATTGGTGATGTAAGCGATGGTTAACATTTACTTATGGCACTTACAATGCCAATGTCTATGGGCGTTAGTGACCACTTACCAGGTGGCCCATATGCTCGTCCGCCTTCCTAATCTAAATTTAAAAAAAGAATTTAGGTCTTACATAATGGCACTGCTGTTCTACTTCTATTTTATTCGTGTAAGTTTCCTCAGTGTTTTTATACTCACAATCATTGTTCTAAATTCAAACGTTGCTCCACCGCTATTGGTTCATATACGCAGGGAGACAGGTATAGACACAATCGCTTTGTCTCTGTCTAGAGTCGTAACTCGCTTGATTATTGATTATTTTATTAATTTGTTTATAAATTATATACAATTATTTGTTGAGTAATAAATAAAAACTGACAGATAATATATGAATCGTATTAATGGCGATAAAGTATTTTTTTTTGATATGGCAACACAGATTTTTGATTACATATAGTGAGGTCAGTTTTACTGGTCAATAATTAATTTGTATAGCTATGGTTTGAAGGGTGTGATGGGTTGGTGGCGCATTGACGATGTAAGGTATGATGAATGTATCATACAGCGCCAATGTCTGAGTGGTGAACACTTATCATGAGGCGGTCTATTAGTCTGTCTGCCTTCCTAGTTTATATATATATAAAAAAAACAGTTTCAGATATCAAAGATCACTAATGTAAAAAACTTTTCTATTGAATAGCTTTTTTGACTCCGATTGACATAAATAATGGTGTTGCCTGTAAAGAAAATAATTTTACTGTCATTAATGTGATATGAGATTGTATATTAGTTGTCAGATTTCAAATATAAGTCTTAGGTCTGCACCATACATTCGTGCGAAATTTTATTACAATTTTAAATTTAATACAATTCAATATTACGAATGTTTACGCGTGGCATTTTAAAATTACATCTTGATATCTTTAAATACAAATATGATTATGACGTTTTTAGTATCGTATTTGAACTTGTTTTTGCGTGGAATGATTTAAAGCGTTTTTAAATATTCAAGAACAACGGTATTTGTCCGCTACGACTTAAAAGCTAATTTCATTAACAGATTGTATATCGTTGTATAACGGCTATAAAAAGATAATTTTTAATATGTATATATACTAAAATAAAATTGTATTATTATATTATATATTACAACGACGACAACGAATTTCTTAAAAATACGTAGCATCATTAAACGACACGTTAGTATTTTATAAGCGTTATTGTCGAATGTATGACGCCGACCTAAGACTTCACAATATAACCGTCATTGTGAGACTTTAAATTTCGAATGTCAAAATTTCAATGTATGTTAATGGCAATCGATTTTGAACCTTAAAACATGGTCGATAGAGAAAGAAACACCTTACCCTGAACTACATACAGCAAGTCCGTGCTATCAGCGAAGAGAGGAGGAAAAGGCAACACGACACGCAAACATGGAATTATCAAGTCTATCCGAATTTGTATGCGAACACGCAAAAGGTTTTGTACAGTGAAAACTTTTTTATATGAACCTCCTTCTAGATCCCTTATTCGTGCTAGTTTGGTTAGTTTTTTTTTTTGTGCTCAAGGCTCGGTGTCGAATGTTGCCGGTTCTTTTTTTGAAATTTGATTCGATTTATTTTTGTCAATATCTATTATTCCTTTTTTTAAATTATTGTTAATATTTAGATTCTTTTTTTGTTTTAATTGTATGAATGCATGTCTAACTTGGCTTAAGCTCAGCATGCTTTAGCGCATTAGTATTTAGTTCGAATAAAAAAAAACATACGTCATTTTTTGTCAAATGTCATAACTTTTTTATTTAGACGAATTATACTTCGTTTGAATAATACTTCTCAATTATATCGCATTATACATGTTTGTTTTAGACGTTGTTTTTTTTGCTATGTATATACGTTATGCTTAGTATATAAGGTTTGGTTTTGCAATTATTTAGGAATGGATCATTATCACAAATTAATATCGATTTTAGTGTAAAAATAAAAAAACACTTATGTATATAAATGACGCAATGCAATTGTGTTATGCTCCCTAACTAGGGCTGCCACTCGTAAAATACGTTTTTAGTTCTGATGGCAGTTCTAATGCAACTAACACTTGGCAATGTGTTCGATAGCCTATTACCGGACGAAATAAAAGTCACTAATTAATTCAGATGTACACATATATTTCACTGGTGGGTAGGTACCACCCACTGATCAGATATTCTACCGCAAAACAGCATTGATATTGTTGTGTTCCGGTTTGAAGGGTGAGTGAGCCAGTGTAATTACAGGCACAAGGGACACATCTTAGTTCCCAAGGTTGGTGGCGCATTGGCTATAAGCGATGGTTGACATTTCTTACAATGCCAATGTCTAAGGGCGTTTGGTGACCACTTACCATCAGGTGGCCCATATGCTCGTCCACCTTCCTATTCTATAAAAAAAAAAAAACAACACAATAAAGTCAGGATAACACTACATACATATACAGTCAATCACGGTAATCGGAACAGAAAATATACGGAATCGCATTAACTATAATTTAACATAGACGAGAAAACAGTTATATTAATGGCGATCGAAGTATATCACTTGTGGAGGGTAATGCAAGTAAAAAATCACTGCCCGCCGCGACGCACGCGTAGGCACAAGCCATCGGTACTTATTAACAACGCCGTCCACTCAGACTTGCGTCGTAATTAATATTAATTGTTTTAAATATATATATATTGTTTATTGTGTGTGTGTGTTTGTGTGTTTTCCACACGTTAAACTAACCGAAGCAATCGGATAATCCGAAATAACAGAAATTTCACATACATAACATCCCAGGTTTTGTTACATAGGTGGCGTTTAAAACGGTCTTTCATCTTGATTATTGGTAATATTTAAATCTTGTAACCCTACATATATACAACATACATACATATTATATTTGTCGTGATATATAATATTGATCGCGAAATATGCACGATATCATCATTATCATCAGCATATCAGCCGAAAGACGTCCACTGCTGGACAAAGGCTTCCCCCAAGGATTTCAATGTTGGCCGGTCTTGCGCTGCCCGCATCCAACGGCTTCTCGCGACTTTTTCTCTGTCGTCGATCCACCTTGTACCACCTGGCCACGCTACTTCTTCCTGTTCGTAGTTGCCACTCGAGAACCTTTCTGCCCCAGCGACCAGCAGTTCTGCGAGCAATGTGCCCCGCCCACTGCCACTTCAATTTAGCAATTCTTCGGGCTAAGTCGGTTACTTTGGTTCGCCTGCGATTTCACGATATAGGATTAAAAAAATATAATTAAAAGATAAACAGCTTGAATTAATAGAATTCGTTCAAAAATTTCTTTATCAAAATGTTTACAACACTTTTATATATACTGATATATTGATCCATTTCTATGTATACAGTAGATGTTTATATACTTGATTGAAATCAACATGTAAATAAGATTTTATTTATAGAATTGTCTATTCCAATAGCAGGAGTAAAGAAAAATAGAAGTCATTGGTTGAGATTAAACTAATTGAATTCTGGAAAAAATTGCGTTTTTAATGTCGATGACGTTGCTATCGGAACTTTGGAAGTAAAATTAAAGTGTATATAAGTAGTTAAGTGTAACAGTGTTGTGTTATATATAGAGATGTATTAATCGAGAACTGTTTGCAGTGTAATGCAGCAGAGGATCTAAGTTTTTCTATCTTTACTTAATCTGCTATTGGAATACAGTGCATATAGCATGGTTTGCTAACGGACTAACCCTAGAACCATTATGATGATGGTTACAAATATCTTTGTAGAGGCCATATTGGATTTTCGATGACGTCATATACATGATAATTGAAAAGATGCTTTGAACTAAAACGTTGAAATGTTTAAGATAATTTTCATGATAAATTTATTTGTAAAAAAATAATCCAATATAAACGTGTAGATATATATGTCTTTGTCGAAATTAAAGATGGCCGTTGACAGATGTCAAATTATCAAATGTTGCCTGTTGAAATATCTTTTGTCACTATTTAAATTTTATTTCTTATTGTTATACTCATTATGCATGAAATTATTAATTAATTTTTGTCTCGCTTGTTTAATATATATTGGTTATTCATAACTAATATTGACATGTTGATTTTAAATCATAATTATCGAACCTTTATTATTACTCTATACTTTGTTTTGTATCGTGTGATATGATTGGTGAGCCAGTGTAAATACACAAGAGCTATCATCTTAGCTGTCGAAGTTCATATATTGATTATATTATGAGTGTTATTTTGGCGAAATTTTAGCATAATTCTCAACGCTGATTGGTCGGCTATTACGTCATGAATTGCGACGACCAATCACCGTTCAGATAAAAACCGAATCGGTTAATTTTAATTCGAATATTTAGTCCATAATACTCTGTGTTATTTTAATAAATATATAATTTATATCCAAACGAAGAATTGATTCCAAACTCTAAAAGTACTTTCGTTAGAAAGAGACAAATATACATTTCAGAATACACTTCGCATCACGTGAGGTTTTTTTTGTAGTGTCATTTTATTTCTAATTATAACTTAAGACTATTTTTAATTCAATCAATGCTAGACTGATTTGTTTTTAAATGTGTAGTCTTATATACTTGTCATATTTTATATACATATGTGTAGCTGTTACTGAAGCAACGCTATATGTAACGTTTAAACAAAACGAATCTAACGCAAGTTGTACTTGGTGATAGGGCTTTGTAAGTCATCTGGGCGGTACAACTCCCTTAAAACATTTTATACTCTCAAACAGTATTAGGATATCTGCGAGTTGAAGAGTGAGTGAGTCAGTGTAACTACAGGCATACGGGACGTGACATCTCAGTTGTCAAAGACAGTGTTCTAAAAATGCTAGTGCGGTGGTGACCACTTACAATCAGACAGTACAATCGCCAGCCACCTAATTTCAATTAAAAAAAAAGTTTTTTTCTCGTCTATCGTGTATACTGCTATTATTGTTATTAACACAAATATGGCAATAATAGGTTAATACTATTTATAACGACAGTTTAATGCACGCGCTGTTATTTTTTTAATGCAATGACAACACGCTATAAAGCTTTCATTATTAACATCACACATATATTATTTAGTTATTTTTTTTAATTATATTTAAAACTTATTAATTTATTAAAGCCTTATAGTGCTAGTTGCCGTGGAGTACCGGCTTAGAATAGTACTCCCCCAATCTCATCCCGTGGGTGTCGTAAGAGGCGACTGAGGGACGGGGAAAAGGGGGGATGGGCAGCAGCGTCCCCCCTCCCATAAACATCTTACCCCCCTACTGCGCTCGCCAACACGCCTGCCCAGCGCGGCGAGTATGGGCAAACCCCTCCCTTAATGGCAGATGCGCCCAAAAAAAAGGCCCCCAGTTACCGGCAAGCCCGCTAGGCCCGACCAAGGTAGCGGTCGCGGTATCGGCAGGGCAGGGGGTGCTAAGAATCACCGGTTCACGGCAGGCTACCGTATAAAACGACTGCACATGGCAACGTATAATGGACGCTCGATGAGGCTGGACCATCACCTCGCCGAATTAGAAGTAGAGTTAAGTCATATAAACTGGCATATACTGGGGTTATCTGAAGTCCGAAGACAGGGGGAGGACACGATAACTCTAGAGTCCGGTAACTTACTCTACTTCCGCGAAGGTGATAACATCTCCCAGGGTGGTGTCGGTTTTCTAGTCAAAAAGGTTCTCATTAGCAGCATTGTGGAAATCAGTAGTGTGTCGAACCGGGTAGCGTACCTTGTCCTAAAACTTTCCGACAGGTACTCCCTGAAGGTCGTACAGGTATATGACCAACTTCGACATATTCTGATGATGTGATCGAAGCGATGTACAAGGACATCGCAAAGGCCCTCAACGACACCTCGAAGGCCCACTACAATGTTGTTATGGGAGACTTTAATGCTAAAGTGGGAGTACAAGATAGCGGTGAATCGAAAGTCGGACCTTACGACTTGGGCTGCAGAAATCACAGGGGGCAAATGCTGGTAAACTTTCTCGAAGTGCAGGGGCTTTTTTTGATGAATTCTTTCTTTCAAAAGAAGCCTCAGAGGAGGTGGACCTGGCGAAGCCCCTATAATGTGACAAGGAACGAGATAGACTTTATCATTTCGAATAAAAGGCACATATTTAGAGATGTTTCAGTGATCAACAGGTTTAATACCGGAAGTGATCAGCGCTTGGTTCGAGGCACTCTAAATATTAACTTAAAAGTCGAAAGATCGAGAATGATGAGGTCTACTCTCCGACCTACCATGCTCCAAGCTGCTCAAGGCTCCGAAAAGTTCCAAATGGAACTTCAAAATCAATTCACCGCGTTGGAAACCATAAGCAGCATTGATGAGAGAACCGACACGCTGGTCAAAATACTGCAAAACACATCCCGCAAGTGTTTTCCGCCACAGAGAAGAGACAACGCTCCAAAACTCTCTGCTGAGACACTCGAGCTCATGAGAAAACGACGAGAACTACCATCGTTTTTGTCAGATAAGGCCTTAAATCGAACAATAAAAACGCTGACGCGACGCGATCTCCGACGCTCCAATACCCGTGCCATCAAGGCTGCGATTGAGCAAAATCGGGGATCGAAAGTGTTCGCTCGCAAGTTTGAGAGGCCGCGTCTGACAAAACTTAAAACTGAAAATGGTGGGGTCGTTACCTCTAGGCCTGAGATTGTCGGAGAAGTAGAGAGGTTTTATGGGCAGTTGTTCTCTTCAAGATCGGATAAACCCGTGGGAATCAGTATTGATGACCAGCGCGCCCCTCTTATGCGCCATTACTCCGAGGAGCTCCCGGTCGTTGACCAAGGAGAGATTAGGGCGGCTCTAGAACAGCTTAAAAACAACAAAGCTCCGGGAGATGACGGAATCACAACAGATTTGCTTAAGGCAGGCGGGACTCCGGTCCTGAAAGAGCTAGCAAGCCTCTTTAATTCCGTCATCCAACATGGCATGACCCCGGAAACGTGGAGCGGGAGTGAGGTGGTACTGTTTTTCAAGAAAGGTGATAAAACCCTCTTGAAAAACTACAGACCAATCTCCCTCCTGAGTCACGTGTATAAGCTGTTCTCAAGAGTCGTCACGAACCGTCTCGCCAGACGACTTGACGAGTTCCAGCCCCCAGAGCAAGCCGGCTTTCGATCAGGCTACAGCACCGTGGACCACATCCATACTGTTCGGCAGATTGTGCAGAAGACCGAAGAGTACAATCAGCCGCTGTGTATGGCATTTGTGGACTACGAGAAAGCCTTCGACTCCATCGAAACCTGGGCAGTGCTCGACTCATTGCAGAGATGTCATATCGATTGGAGATATATCGAGGTACTGAGATGTCTGTACAACGCCGCTACAATGACTGTCCACATCCAGGACTGTAAGATGAAGGCGATCCAACTGCGCAGAGGGGTGAGACAGGGGGATGTAATATCCCCGAAACTGTTCACCAACGCGTTGGAAGACGTTTTCAAAACGCTGGATTGGACTAGGTATGGAGTCAATGTAAACGGCGAGTACATCTCACACCTTCGATTTGCCGACGATATCGTCATCATAGCAGAGTCGCTGGAACAACTCACCGAAATGCTGCGTAGCCTAGGCGAGTCTTCCCGGTGTGTCGGTCTCGGTATAAACTTGGACAAGACTAAGGTTATGTTCAATAGGCATGTCGTGCCAGGACCGATATACGTCGAGGGGAAACCTCTCGAAGTTGTTAGTGAATATACCTACCTAGGACAGATAATACAAGTCGGTAGGAACAACTTCGAGAAGAAAGCCGATCGAAGAATTCGCTTGGGATGGTCAGCATTTGGCAACCTTCGTCAAGTCCTCAAGTCGTCTATACCGCAATGTTTGAAGACGAAAGTCTTCAACCAATGCGTCTTACCTGCCATGACATACGGTACCGAAACGTGGACACTAATTGCGGGACTAGTCCACAAATTCAAAGTCGCTCAGCGTGCTATGGAGCGAGCTATGCTCGGAGTATCTTTGAAGGATAAGATCAGAAATGAGATTATCCGGAAAAGAACCGGAGTCACCGACATAGCTTGCAAAATTAGCAGGCTGAAGTGGCAGTGGGCTGGTCACGTATGTCGTAGGACCGTTGGTCGTTGGAGCAGACGAGTCCTAGAGTGGAGACCGCGAATCGGCAAGCGCAGCGTAGGGCGCCCTCCAGCCAGGTGGAGCGACGACCTTAAGAAGGTGGTGGGCACCAACTGGATGCGGAAGGCGGAGGACAGGGAGCTTTGGCGCACCTTGGGAGAGGCCTATGTTCAGCAGTGGACAACGATTGGCTGTTGATTGATATAGTGCTAGGTTTTTGACATAGTAAATTAAAAAAAAAAAGTTTTTTAATCTGTTGCAATTTAGGTTCAAGATAGACTAGTTTTTTTTGGACTGTTTCTGTTAACTTTGTTACCTGGGATACTCTTAATTTTTTTATCTTTATCAAATAGATTCTCTTATATGACTTGAAATTGTTAACTTTTATTTACCTTTTTTTGTTGTATAGCTTGTGTAGCCTAATATTCTGCCACTGTCACGTTTGTTAGAAAATATATTTTGGAGGAAGAATGATTCCAAATATTGATATTTTGATATTGGTTTGAATGGGCATAATTATAATTTTAAATTATAAAATTGTAAATCTTTTAAGGCTGTTAAGAAATACTTTGTAATATATATTGCATGTATATATAACCTTATAACAACAATGTTTAAATTTCTACAGATAATAAAATAGATAATGATATGTCATCACTACATCAACTTGAATTAAAATAATTTTTGTTATAAAATTTTGAGAACGAGAAAAGGTCTTAAACATTCCGCCTAATCTATTATGTTATCTGAATTAATAAAAAACATTAAAAATATATATAAACGTAATCAGCCTGACATTACGCTTCAAGGTTACGGTATTTGATGGATTAAAAAAAACCGTATTTTTTATATTTTTATCAAATTCCAGGTGGAAATAACTCCATGGCATTCAAGCATGCATAATATGGGTATGGTGTTTAACAGAACGGTCTGGACGAATATACTGGAACTCCAGGACCAGTTCTGTGCGTACGACGATTACAATTGGGACTATTCGTTACTCCACCTGTCACAGAATAGACCTGGAAGGGAGAAGTTCAAGGTGATATTGTGTAAAGGGCCCAGGGTTTTCCATATTGGAGAATGGTGAGTGGACATTTTAGTATTGGGTTTTTGATCTATTAGTGGGAGTAAGACGGACTCGTGTACCGTGAAGGCAAACGTCATGACGCTCCTTTATGACGTCATGTCTCCCCGCTCTCTACTTGTGTATGAGGCGTGATGCGTATAGTATATAATTCCAGAGCCGGCTCGAACAATTATCCATCTTATTAAATAAATAAATTATAGGATTTTTTTTGGTACCTCGGGTTACATTATTGCAATTTTCGTAGAGATGTTTATTATTTTTAAAATAAAATAAAGCTTATGTCACTCGCTGATAATTTAGCTTTCTACGGGTGAAAGAATTTTTAAAATCGGCTTAACGGTTTTTGAGTTTACCCATTACAAACAAACATACAAAAAGTCAAAGCTTATCTCATTATAATACTAGTATTGATAATAATAAGAAATTTATCTGAAACTAAATTCTCTTTATAACCAATATCGATGTTTATCTGTCTGGCGTTATATTCCAAAAGCCAAAATTTTCTCGTGTCGATGAATTCACCAGAAAAAATATAATTGTATTAACGACGAGACGGTTGGCGTGGTTGGTGGATGCTTGCCTTTCACGCCGAAGGTTGTGGGTTCGATTCCCACCCAGGAGAGATATTTGTGCGCAAGAACATGTCTGTTTGTTTATTACACCCAGACTCAGGGTCTGGGTGTAATTATCTATATAAGTAGGTATTTACAAAAGAAAAATAGTATATGTATATCACTTGTCTGGTTTCCATAGCCAAAGCTCTGTACAAGCTTAATTTGGAATCAGATGGCCGTGTGTGAAAAATGTCCCAGGATATTATTAATATCTCTTCCAGCGGTTTTCACCATAAGAAGTCCAACTGTAACGCGTCAACAGTTATCAGCAAAGTGCAGAAGTTACTCCAGGACGCGAAGTCCTACCTGTTCCCGCCACGAGTGACGGCAACAATCAGCGCTGGTGGCGCGAAGCACAATAAGAAACTAACGAAGGGAAACGGAGGTTGGGGCGATTTGAGGTAAAATAAATAATCTTATTATCGTTGTTTTTTTCATAGAATAGGAAGGCGGACGAGCATATGAGTCACGTGATGATAAGTGGTCACCAACCCCCATAGACATTGGCATTGTAAGAAATATTAAGCATCGCTTACTTCGCCAATGCGCCACCAACCTTGGGAATACATCTTAGATGTTATGTCCCTTGTGCCTGTAATTACACTGACTCACCTCAGACAACCATAATACCTGCGTTGTATATAAGATCCGACTGGTATGTATATAAAGTTTATGTATATAATAAATATATAAATACATAATTTAGTCAGACTCACGAAATCGAACCAACGGGACAGTCAATGGTAAAGACAGTGGTACCACTCCACTTCAAAAAGTCGTCACTTGTTGGTCTTGGTACCACCACCTCATCATATGTTCCACGTAACAGCAATACATGGTATTGCTGTGGTGGTAGAATGTATGATGAGTGTGGTACCTACCCAGACGTGTTTACACAAAGACCTACCACCAACTCACTTGGTGGTTTTAAGTTTCACTTTATGATAAGCCCGTCTGTCTATTGTTGTTGTGTTCTGGTTTGAAGGGTGAGTACAGTAACAGCCTGTTAATGTTCCACTGCTGGGCTAAAACCTTCTCTCCCTTTTGAGGAGAAGGTTTGGAGGTTATTTCACCATGCTGCTCTAATGCAGGTTGGTAGAATACACATGTGGCAGAATTTCAATAAAATTAGACACATGCAGGTTTCCTCACGATGTTTTCCTTCACCGTCAAGCACGAGATGAATTATAAACACAAATTAAGCACATGAAAATTCAGTGGTGCTTGCCCGGGTTCGAACCCACGATCATCGGTTAAGATTCACGCGTTCTAACGGACAGGACAGGAGACAGTGTAACTACAGGCACAAGGGACATAACATCATAGTTCCCAAGGTCGGTGGCGCATTGGTTATGTAAGGAATGGTAAATATTACCAACAGTACCAATGTCCGCTCCTTAAGGGGTAAGGTCTGTTCCTGATACTCAAATCATCATTTCCTCTTTCAGGGATCAAGAGCTGTGCACCAACATGACAAAAGTGGAACGTCAAATGAGGAAATACACATACTACACGTAGTCTATATGATACAGGTCTGCTATACCAAATACAACAAACTAAAACGTAATTATAATAACATTTTGACAGTTCGTGACGTACGCATCCGTCCGCCATCTTGTTGCATCTGTCAACTGTCATTATTTGTATGTGACAGGTGGGAGATTTTGAATCGAATCGATATATACTTTATTGAATTACTTGTAAGCGTTTTTTTTTTTTTTTTTTTTAATTTAACGCAGCCAGCGATACGTAATGTAGATTATGTCGAAAAGCGTCTAGATCATTCTTCAAGCTTCTAAATTCATTGAAAATTGTTTTAATTGTATGTGATAAAGTATATTTTGAACCAAAATAAAGAGCGAAACGATATTGCTTTAGAGACGTTACATAAAAAAGTTACACAAAAAGTTGGACTTAAATTTAACTTATTGTTTAAATAATTATATTATAAAGTCATTAATTCAAAGATAGATAGCATAGATATTTGCGTTAACCTTCAAGTGCCGAGGTGCTAAACACAAATAAAACGCAAGACTGGTCTCTCAGACCACAGTAAATAAATTATGTTTTATAAACAATTATGATTGGTGAAATTAGTTTTATTGTTGAGTTTAAAATTATAAAAACTATTTTTTCATTAATCAGCCATAATACTTTAAGTGAGCTCTTACGTAACTAGCAGTATTGTACGTATTACGAACTTATTAATTTAATTCACGTAGACACACTAATATAAATTTAATATAAAATTCACGAAAGGCACGGAGAACACGTAAATTGAGATAGAAATAATAATTAAAAAAAAAAAATCGCTATATATCGCTCCTGCGCAGTTGGCTAAACCCTCTTGTGATAGGCCGTCGTGGCCAAAATCAGTCTGGAGGACATTATATATATACAGACAGGACAATACATATGTATTTTTATAAAGTAAGCATTCGCTAAGAATTTTAAGGCGTTTAGGTATGTATGTAAAGGCTCAGATGTGATAAAAAAAATGCGCGCCTAGAATGTAAGACTTAAACATAAATGTGTTATCATTTGGAAAATGATTAGAATGATTGTAACCGCATCAAAATCGATGAAGTAGTTTAAACAAATTGTGCTAATTAATATATTTAGGCATTGTTTAGGTCAAAAAAAAATCTAGTCTTAAGTTAATTTTTTTTTTAAATTAAATTTTAATATTTTTTTAAATTTCGGTCGTTGCTAGAAAGTTCATTGTTTGTCTGTGCCGTTGCCTGGCAAATGTGAAGCATTGAATTTTTTTGCATTGTAGTTAACAAAAATAAAATATACCGAATTTTTTTAAAGAAAATTATACTGTTTGTGTAATAAACATTTATATGTATTTAACACAAAAATGGCGGCACGCCAACTTTCTGTTTCAACATCACATAATATTTAAAATTGAATTTCATCTCAATATTCTTTAATATATCAAGAAGATGATAATTTTATCGCACGTTCTACTTCACTTCAAAGGCTGGCAACACATCATGGCGCTGGGAGTCACGTTCTATCAGTGACAACATTCGCCCTCCCCCCCTAAATAAATATAAAAGTACAGCGTCACAGATATGTCAGGATCGTTTCGCATCATCGTATTTCAAAATGATATTAGTTTATCTTAAGGCTAAATATTAGGCTCCATTTGACAGGTCTGTTAGACCATATCGTACTTGAGGGTTAAAAGAAAAAAAAAGTGAGCTGTCAAAATGTTATTAATAAACTGACAGTTAAGTATAAGAGTTTTTTTTTTTTAAATTAAGATATTTCGTTATTTTTTCACAAACATTAAGGTGCTTCAAAGTTTCTAGTTGTTTTGCTTCATATGTATAAATCACAGTATTATAAACTTGAACTGTTATATCTGTCCTTGTCTAATATATGAATTGTTTTTATATGCGAGAGAGAGATGGGTAACTATTAGAGCCAAAGGTCGTATGTTGAAATTGTGTACTTAAGATCATAACTAACTTCTTATACATAATTTTTTGTTTCCATGGCAACGGTTTTGTTTATGTCGCTTACAATCATGTTTGTTATCAAATTTTTACATAAGACTTTTCGGACTTAGATACGTTTTATTTTATATAAGTATAATTATTATATATTTCGTTTTGGAATCTATGTATGATATTTGATATTGTATGTTTTTTTTATTTCGTTCTTCCTGACGGTACTTTTTTTTTGTTTGTCTAATTTTTTTTTATAATTTTCATTCTTATATGTAATAATTGTGTATGTTAATAAAAGTGCGTTCATTTAATTTTTTCTGTTGATTAATATCGTATCTCGTCTCGTAACGCTGGTGGTCCCGGTACTTGAATACCGGTCCAGAAAAGTTGTAACCCTAAACTTTGATTTAGTAATTAGCATTGTATACAATAAGGTCGTGTCGGATTGCCATCCCATCGGATTAGGAGTTAGGGAATAGAGTGCATCTGTTTGCGCACTCTTCCTCATGTCTTGGACAGGCGACTAAAGTCTCTTGATAATGACCGCAGTGGAACGATCACGATGACGTCACCGTTGCCATTCAAAAGTATTGATTGGAAAAGAAGTATGACTGTGATATATAAATGTAAACACTTTTTTTTTTTATAAATGTCTTACAAACACACCGTTGAAAAAAATGCTCGAGCGATTAAAATTTAATGATAAATATTCGTCGATCTATAATTATATTGTAAATGCTAAAATAGTTCTGATGAAATCTTAAAAGCCCACTTAAGACTTAGTATACGCCTAAAGGAACTTCCTTTGAAGTCCAACTTTGACTTAAGACACTATTGACGTCGGAAGATACCAAGCAACTAATATTGTTTTGAGCCTTATATATGTATAAAAAAATCTTGCCAGCGCGATTCAGAAGTATGTATTAATCGATCAACGCCATCTATTGGTACTAAACTGTAACACTTAACAATTACTACAGGACTTTCTTTAACGCACTTTTATTGACACGATATAATATTCCATTCAAAATAAATTTTGTACAAATCGTAAACAGGAATTAAACTTTAACATTTAAGCAAAATTTCAATGATATGTAGGCGTATTCAAATTGAGAACGTTAGTTATAGAAAATTCGTTACTACAGTGTTGTCATCTGTTAAAAATATAATAATCAGCTTGAATCAAATTGTCAAAACTGACATTTAAGACAAAAATTTTGCATTTAAAATATTGAATAAAAATGTTTCTTTTAACGATGATTATTATTTACTTTCCCTTAAAGTTTACAGAAATAATTACATTTTATTAATATTTTATACAAAATGGTAAATAATAATAGTTAAGCCTGCATAACGCAATACCCTTAATTGCGAATTTTAATCCTTTAAAAAATATCTTTAGCATACTAACTGCAAAATTTCAGTATGAGTAAATTAATATTTTTTTTATAATCTTTTTGTTGTATATATTGTGTATTTTTTATCTGTGTTAATTGTTTTGTAACGTTCTTTTAATTTTTGTAATACATATCCTTCAAATAAATGAAACACAATAACAGATTTTTATTTATTTTTTTAGTTTTCCTATAGCCATCTGATTTTTAAATGTACAATAAATAAGAAATCATATATATTTAGAACATAAGAGGCTTCCAAGGAGCGGTGGAATTATTTTAATAATTATGAGTTTTCATAGAATATAATTAAAAATAAGACGCATAAAAGGCAAACAGTCGGTATTTAATACATAAATCAAAAACAATATGTTAAAGTTTTCTTCTATTAAAAGTAATATAATTTTTAGTATTTTAAAATTATTAAAATTATTTACTTAGTGTATCAAGGACTATGATTTAGGTGGGCCCAACCCCTCTTAAAGAATCTTAATAAAGATTTCCATTCAAATAATTTACCAATGTATCACGTTTTATAATAAATAGAAATTTGATATGGTTACGACTAAATGAAGGCACTTTAATAACGAACTCTTGCTATAATTTGCCATTTAAAAACAAAAAAACATTGTTGACTAATATAGATATATAGATGTCTAGGACATCTGTCAAATCTTTGCTAATCGAAATTAATATATTTATTATCTAAAACTTATAACAAAAAAATATTATGTATTATCATAAATAAAATAACGTAACATTAAAGAAAAGAGCAAAGAAATACTCGTTTTGTATCTGTATCGAAAATAAACATAATTAAAAATGATAAAATTGTTTTATTTCTATCAAACTTGTTTCAAGTTGTAGATTTAATGTCGTATTTTAATTAAAAATGCACTTTATAAACGGACAGACAACATGAAACGTGCTCAAGTTCAAATAATTATTTTTGAATTTCAAAGTGGCAAAAAGGCTTTAATTACTTTTTTTATGACATTGGTAAATGGTCTCGACCGTCCATAGATGGATGATTCCTTATATTGCCAATGCACCACGAAACTTGGGTGTTTTGTCCCGTATGCTTGTAGTTACACTGGCTCACTCACCCTTCCAACCGAAACTCAACAATACTAAGTAATGCTGTTTAGTAGCAGAATATATGATGAACCCACTTAGATGGGCTTGCACAAAGCCGTACCAACAAAAGTAAAAGTGGAGCTTTAATAATAAAAATACAAGTTCCTTTGTATATTTGTTCTCTATGCGTTCGTAATCTATTTATCCGATTCTGATATAACTTGGTGAATAGTTCTACGTTTACCTGCGAAAGATTTATCTTTTAAGAACAAACTCGAAACTCACCGCAAACGGTCGTGAAATGTCAAAAATTGATATGCGACAATGACCGTAATAATTGTTATTAACTTCCCGATGTAAATTTTTTATAATGGGTCCGATTTTGTGACTCTCCAATATTAACATTTCTCCACGTTTCAAGGTCACTAGATAGTCCTGGGTCACTTACTGACATTTCACGACCATTTTCCGCGTTGAGTTTCGAGTTTGTTCGACGGTAGGTCTAAAACTTTAGAGAGGCAAAGTTATAATGTACGAACAATATTTTAACTTATAATACTTACGTGGGAGGCCTGTGAACCTTTTCATGACCTTAATTGATTCAGAGAAAGTCTTCTTTCCTAACAGATTATTGAAGTCTACAATCTACTGGTACTGGTGGTAGGGCTTTGTGCAAGCTCGTCTGGGTAGGTACCACCCACTCATCAGATATTCTACCGTAAAACAGCAATACTTGATACGTTTGAAGGGTGAGTGAGCCAGTGTAATTACAGGCACAAGGGACATAAAATCTTAGTTCCCAAGGTTGGTGGCGCATTGGCTATAAGCGATGGTTGACATTTCTTACAATGCCAATTTCTAAGGGCGTTTGGTGACCACTTACCATCAGGTGGCCCATATGCTCGTCCACCTTCCTTTTCTATAAAAAAAAAAAAAAAAATCGCTTCGCCGATATCTGAAAGGTTTAGGAAAGTCCTGTGAATGTTTGAAAGATAATACTGTTTCAATATGAGTTGGCGACAAATGTGTCAGGTTTCCTAACGACATTTACCTTCGCACGAGATCATATCCTGGGACATTATTCACACACGGCCATCTGATCCCAAATTAAGCAGAACTATGGAAACCAGACAACTGATATGCTACATATACTACTTTTCTTTTGTAAACACAAACTTATACAGATAATTACACCCAGACTCAGGATAAAAAGACATGTTTATACACACAAATGCCTGTCCTGGGTGGGAATCGAACCCACAACCTTCGGCGTGAAAGGCAAGTATCTACGAACCACGCCAACCGGCCCAAAGTCGCTAAAGTTTTTAGAAGATGCTGCGTGTGTGTATGTACATGGGTGCGTTCGAAATTTTTTCGTCACAATTATCTCGGAAACAAAAAATGATATCGAGATGGGACCAATTGCATTCGACGCTGAATTGCAAATTCTAGCGCTGATTAGGTTTTGAGTAAAATCGATCGAGTCATTTTTTGTTGATAAAAAACTAAAATAAAAAGGTAAATTAGCAGAATAAACGGTGTATTATGGTAAAAATATTAATTATGATAATAAATATAACAGGAAAAATATATAGTAGTTTCATTCTTGTCACTAGAGCTTATTTTATCACGCGGTTCCGATGCGGGTTGGTGAAATACACATGCTATAGAATTTCAGTGAAATAAGACACAGTATTTTCCTCAGGATGTTATCCTTCACCGTCAAGCACGAGATTCACGCGTTCTAACCACTAGGCCAGCTCGGCTTTTTCTATTTAATAGTTTAAAAAAAAAAACAAAAAATATTTGCATTTTGCCAAAACGAATACTAGAAAGTAAGACAGAAGTAGACATTAGCATTAAGTGATCTTGCAAATGCACCAGAAAACCTTACTGTGAATCAATACTCTGACGTTGAAGAATTAGAAAATATATTCGAACCACTCGAGACTCGCTTTAATATTACCAAGTGAAGATCACGTCACAACTTCTCTGATAATTCCACTAATGAAAGGACTCAACTTAAAAACGGTTGCATTGGAAAAGCAAATTTCATAGGTTTTGATATAATACATATAATATGTCCCTTAAAAAAATTAAAGACCCATTATATATTTTTTTCGATAATCGTTAGGATTATCTTTTTTTATTATAATTATTATTATTATTATTATTATTTATTTATAGACGAACAGCTGATAAGCTGATATGTCTATGTAAATTGTGTTGAAAAATCATTTTTGCAGAAGTGACAGCTTCTGTGACTTTAACCAGGTATCAAGTCGGTTTTTGAAAGCATTAACTGAAGTGGCCAAAACAATTTCTTCGGGTAACTTGTTCCAATTAGAAACCACTCTGTTACTTAGGAAGTTATGTGCAGCTTGTTTACAGGTAGGAGTTCTGTTTAACTTTGTTTGGTGCCCTCTATATGTTCTATCGTTGTTTTTAGGGTTGTAGATATTCTGTATATCTGGTAAGTCATAGTGGTGGTTAAGGATTTTGTATGTTTCGATTAGGTCACCGCGTAGGCGTCTTTCTTCAAGGGTTGTAAGTTGTAAAGCATGGAGTCTCTCTTGGTATGATTTACGGCGTAGAACATGTGGTATCTTGGTAGCTTTTCTTTGTACATTTTCCAGTAAATTTATGTCTTTTTGGTAGTAGGGATTCCAAATTTGAAAGGCATATTCCAATAATGGTCTTATGTACGTTTTATAAATTTTTAGAAATACTCCAATTGTCATCATTTGAAAGGACCTCCTAATTACATAAATAAATGAGTTTGCTTTCTTAACTATTGTAATTATGTGCTTTTCCCACTTCAAATCAGATGTTATAAGTACACCAAGGTCTCTCTGGACATTAACAGATTCAATGATCTTCTCCTTCAAACTGTACACCATTTTAGGGTTAGTTCGGCCAAGATGAAGAACACTGCATTTGGATGTGTTGAGACTAATGATCCAATCCTTGGTCCACTCCTGGATTCTGTTAAGGTCATCTTGTAGTTGCCCTGAGCTTATTAGAGGGTTAGTAAAGAATTTTCCATCGTCAGCAAAGAATGCTGCTTGAGATTTTATAAGTTCTACCAAGTCTGTTATGTAAATGCCAAATAGATAGGCAGAGAGTACTGATCCCTGGGGGACGCCGCTAAGCACTTGTTTCCGTTGTGATAAGGAGTTACCAACCCGTACTTGGAATGTTCTATCTGAAAGATAGTTTTCTATCCAATTTAGTAGCGCACCCCTCACACCAATATGTTCCAGTTTCTTTAGAAGCCGTTTGTGGGGAACTCTGTCAAAGGCACGTTCGAAGTCCAGGTAAACAACGTCAACCGGTATATTTTTATCAAGGTCTTTTGTCCATGGGTGAACACATGAAAGAAGATTGGTTATGGTTGATCTTTTCTGCACAAATCCATGCTGTCTAGGTGATATAATACATTCACGGCTTAAGAACTGCATCAGTTGATTGCTAATAATTTTTTCCATGATCTTTATGATAATACTAGTGAGGCTGATGGGTCGGAAATTCTCAGGTTGAGTTTTATCACCTTTTTTGTATATAGGTGTTACTATTGCGTGTTTCCAGTCTTGTGGAAGATATTCACTCTGAAAAGATGTATTCATAAGAATAGTCAAAGCTGGAGCTATCGTTTTGACACATGGTTTAAGAATACAACTCGGTATTTGATCAGGTCCAGGTGAGGATTGGGTGTTTAGATTTCGGATGGTTTTTTCCACATCATCAACTGAAAATGTTATGTCACATAAGCTATTTTTTACCTTATTTATTGTAGTAATATCAGTACATTGGTTCGTGTCTGGCTCCTTACAGTAGGCTTTCTGGAATTCTTCCGCAAAGACATCGGCAATATCACTTGGTTCTGTTACCAAGTCACCTTGGTGATTACGCAATGCTGGTGGAATAGTGACTTTATCGGTGGCACATCGACGGATATATGAGTAAAAACTTTTGTCTCCAAGCTCAAGTATTTTTTCTTCGTAGATGTTTCTTTGCTTCCTGGATAGGGATACACAATTGTTATTAACCTCTCTATACTTTATGTAGTTTTCATTAGTCCTATTAAGTTTGTATATGTCCCATTGTGTCTTCTTTTCCGTAACTAGTTTTAATATATCCTTATTTATCCATGGTTTATTTTTGGTTTTATTTCTTACTTTCTTCTCCGGGGCGTGTATGTTAGAGGCTTTATTGATAGCATCTGAAATACTCAACCACAGTTGTGCAGTATCAGCTGAGAAATTTATTTCCTTAAGATATTTCTCCAAGTCGGAATTGTATTTTTCAAAATCAACAAATTGGTAGTATCGTTTTATTTTTGGGCTTATATCCTTTTTTTTAAGTAGAAGTTGTAGATTAAATTCCAGTACACAGTGATCGCTTTTCCCAATCGGAGGTTTATGATTTATTTCATTTATGAGTGTATCCTCGTTGACCAATATTAGGTCGAGTAGAGATGACACCTGACATTGTCGAAACCTTGTAGGGCTGTGAACCAATTGGACGAGGTTACTATTCAAATACATGTTGACAAAGAGCTCCTCTGGTCCTGATAGACATTGATCGGTATGTAAAGGCCATTTTAAAGATGGGTAATTGAAGTCACCAGCCACAATTACTGTGTTATTTTCAGAGGCTTCAGAAATTCTGGAGAGCAGTTTTATATCCCGAGGCCTCCATATATTTTCATCTTTATCATCTGGTCTGTATGCACCTACAACGAGAAAATGGTGTGTGTCACACTGAATGTCAATAAAGAGTGCTTCTATATCGTCAGTCATATATTTGTTGTTCAGTCTGGCCACAATTGGCACACCATTCACACAGTCTTTCACATACATTGCCACACCGCCTCCCCTAGTTTTACCTTCAGACTTTTTCTTTTTATGCTTTCGGTCAGCTCTGAACAAAGTATAGCCCGGTATGTTGTAAGTACTATTGCGGTCCTTGTAATTAAGCCATGTTTCTGTAAGAATCACAATACAAGGATTGTTTATGTTCACATAAAGTAGGAAAAGATCAAATTTTGGGGGTAGAGAAAATAAATTAGTGTACATGAAAGTGAGATTCGAATAAGGATTCTTGTGTTCGTTTGCTAGTTTTTTTGGTGAATAATCTTAGGGGTGCCTCTTATATATTTTATAGTAAGGTCCTTTTCTCCCTTTTCGATCCTAACTTTCAGATTCTCACGGAGTTTGTTCAATTCCTCACGCTGTTTAGGTGTTTTATCATCATATACTCTTACCTCCTTTTTGAGCTTACTTTTGTTCTTAGGCACCCAAAGAGAATCTTGGCGGGATCCGAACACCACCTTGATTGGACGAGGCTTTCCACAGCCAGGCTCGCGGCGACCCAGGCGCAGCACCCTCACTACACTTAGAGAATGGTCACTTTCCGTATTAATATCAGATAGGATTTTCTTTACACATAACTCATCATATGAAATTCTATCACTGTTATTGTCAGATTCACTCTCCTTAATGCCAACCATAATGACGTTGTTAGCTCTTCGTTCACGTTCTGCTAGTTCCTCGAGCAATGCGTTGGTATCAGGAAGCGAAGTAATCGACGGTACCGGCGTGGGTGATGGTGCTGTTTTCGACTCAGATAGCTGTTTCTTTATGTCGTTCACTTCCTCCCGCAGTCCATCATAGGATTTGATAAGTTTTGGCACCTGGAACAAAGCTTCACGGCACGGCGGGCACAAATATAGGAGTGTACGTTTGCCTTTTAATCCCATTACGCGCGCCTCACTGCTCGTTAAATTACTGCATTGTAAGCATATGTTTCTTTTGCAACCATCACACTGCACCGCATTTTCATCCGTGTGATCATTTTCACATTGAAAGCACTTCATTTTGCTGAATTTTATAACACGGGGTATCAAATCCGACACGAAAAACCGTTATGGTATTTTGACTTTCACTGCACTTCACTATCGTGGTTTTTTAGCGATGTTTATTATTTAGGTACTTGTATTTATATTAAATAGACACGTTAGAACTAAGTATAGGTCACTTTTCGTATGATTTATATTTTATACAAGACAAAATATTGGACGCGATTTTCAACACTGTTTCTTCTCGAGAGGGTAGAGAGAAAAAAAAAAAAAAAAAAAAAAAAAAAAGAAAAAATTATATATCAAATAACACAATAAAGATACTTCAATACATTTTTTTCATTTGTGATGCTACCTGTGTCAATACCTTCGCGGTCTCTAACCTGCCTCACACAACACGGACGGCTGGGGCGGCTGCTGAGAATGCAGCAGCGAGAAAACGGAAATATGCCCCCTTGTGTAATTTTTTTTTATTTGTGCCACTAGCGTTCGAGACGTCGGGAAGTTGGGATGCCCTTACTTTAATCAGGGAGATTGGCTGTTGCTTTACAGAGAGGGGATTTGACAGTCGCTCCGGGTCCTACTTGGCGCAGTGGTTGTCTATTGCCGTACAGCATGGAAACGCGGCATTATGGGAAGCTTTGCGTCGGGTGGGAATCGGGAGGAACTATTTTAAATTTGATTAAAAAAAAAATGACATAGTTATCTTTTGTAATAATAATAATCGTGTAATTATCTTTTGTAATAAAAATAAAGTATGTTCCTTCAATACATTTATTCATATTTCTATAAACAAATATTTTGACAGAAATATCATGTAATTTAATATATTTTATCTATTCGCCGTTGATTTCTTTCGGCAATTCCTTAAGAGGAATTAGTTTTGGCGCTTCTTGACTATCGCATGCGCAGTAGCAATTCTTACTGTTTCTCGGACCTTGCGGCAGAATCAATAGCTTCAAATTCATGTTCACTTGAAGTGCGCGCATTTTATCTGCGGAATAAAACATTGATTTGAAAATATTTAAAGAACTTGTGATAGGTTGTGGTACTGGTAGAGCTTTGTGCAAGTTCATCTGGGTAGGTACCACCAACTCATCAGATATTCTACCGCAAAAAAGCAGTACTTGGTATTGTGTTCCGGTTTGAAGGGTGAGTGAACCAGTGTAATTACAGGCACAAGGGACATAACATCTTAGTTCCCAAGGTTGGTGGCACATTGGCGACGTAAGCGATGGTTAATATTTCTTACAATGCCAATGATGGTAAGTGGTCACCAACGCCCTTAGATATTGGCATTGCCAGAAATGTCAACCATCGCTTATATAGCCTATGCACCACCAACGTTGGGAACTAAGATTTTATGTCCCTTGTGCCTGTCATTACACGGGCTCACTCATCCTTCAAACCGGAAGACAACAATATCAAGTACTGCTGTTTTGCTGTAGAATATCTGATGAGTGGGTGGTACCTACCCAGACGGGCTCGCACAAAGCCCTACCACCAGTGAAACATATTTTTTGTACAAGCATTAACAATGTTAGTAATAATAATATCAAAATATAAACCTCTATTGGTAGACGACAAGCCATTTTCTGAGCCAGGCGCTGAAGGCTGCGGACCCGATCCTATTGGATTGTCGGCTTTGGAATTTGAGTCTGTTATAATATTTCGCGAAGTTTTCTCTGCAATTTGCGATTCGGAGGTTTTAGTAATCGTATTATTTGATACATCGGATTGCTTGCTAGATTTATCATCACCAGGAGTAAAAGCTGGTTGATTACTATGCGATTGCTTGTCATCGGGAGTTGGTGAAGAACCTTTTTCCTGGTTAGGAGAACTATCATCCCCAGATGTAGAAGCTGGTCGATCACCAGGCGATTGCTTGTCATCGGGAGTTGGTGAAGAACCTGTTCGCTGGTTAGGAGATTTATCATCTCCAGGAGTAGAAGCTGGGTGAACACCAGGCGATTGATTGTCATCGGGAGTTGGTGAAGAACCCGGATGCTGGCTAAGCGATGACTCGACATCGGGAGTTGGTGAAGAACCCGTTTCCTGGTTAGGAGAATTATCATCTCCAGGAATACAAGCAGGGTGAACACTAGGCGATTGCTCGTCATCGGGAGTTGGTGAAGAACCTGGATGCTGGTTAGGAGAATTATCATCTCCAGATGTAGAAGCTGGTCGATCACTAGGCGATTGCTTGTCATCGGGAGTTGGTGAAGAACCTGTTTCCTGGTTAGGAGAATTATCATCTCCAGGAGTAGAAGCTGGGTGAACACTAGGTGATTGCTTGTCATCGAGAGTTGGTGAAGAACCTGTTTTCTGGTTAGGAGAATTATCATCTCCAGATGTAGAAGCTGGTCGATCACTAGGCGATTGCTTGTCATCGGGAGTTGGTGAAGAACCTGTTTCCTGGTTAGGAGAATTATCATCTCCAGGAGTAGAAGCTGGGTGAACACTAGGTGATTGCTTGTCATCGGGAGTTGGTGAAGAATCTAGATGCTGGCTAGGTGACTGCTTGTAATCGGGAGTTGGTGAAGAACCTGTTCGCTGGTAAGGAGAATTATCATCCCCAGGAGTAGAAGCTGGTCGATCACTAGGCGATTGCTTGTCATCGGGAGTTGGTGAAGAACCTGGATGCTGGATAGGAGAATTATCATCTCCAGATGTAGAAGCTGGTCGATCACTAGGCGATTGCTTGTCATCGAGAGTTGGTGAAGAACCTGTTTTCTGGTTAGAAGAATTATCATCTCCAGATGTAGAAGCTGGTCGATCACTAGGCAATTGCTTGTCATCGGGAGTTGGTGAAGAAACTGTTTCCTGGTTAGGAGAATTGTCATCCCCAGGAGTAGAAGCTGGTCGATCACTAGGCGATTGCTTGTCATCGGGAGTTGGTGAAGAACCTGGACGCTGGCTAGGCGATGGCTCGTCATCGGGAGTTGGTGAAGAACCTGGATGCTGGATAGGAGAATTATCATCTCCAGATGTAGAAGCTGGTTGATCACTAGGCGATTGCTTGTCATCGGGAGTTGGTGAAGAATCTGTTTCCTGTTTAGGAATATTATCGTCTCCAGGAGTAGAAGCTGGGTGAACACTAGGCGATTGCTTGTCATCGGGAGTTGGTGAAGAACTTGTTTCCTGGTTAGGAGAATTATCATCTCCAGATGTAGAAGCTGGTCGATCACTAGGCGATTGCTTATCATCGGGAGTTGGTGAAGAACCTGGACGCTGGCTAGGCGATGGCTCGTCATCGGGAGTTGGTGAAGAACCTGTTTCCTGGTTAGGAGAATTATCATCTCCAGGATTAGAAAGTGGTCGATCACTAGGCGATTGCTTGTCATCGGGAGTTGGTGAAGAACCTGGTTGCTGGCTAGAAGTTTTATCATCTCTAGGAGTAGAAGCTGGGTAATTAGTAGGTGATTGCTTATCATTTGGAGTTGGTGAAAAACCAGTTTCCTGGTTAAGAGAATTATCATCTCCAGATGTAGAAGCTGTTCGATCACTAGGTGATTGCTTGTCATCAGGAGTTGGTGAAGAACCTGTTTCCTGTTTAGGAATATTATCGTCTCCAGGAGTAAAAGCTGGGTGAACACTAGGCGATTGCTTGTCATCGGGAGTTGGTGAAGAACCTGTTTCCTGGTTAGGAGAATTATCATCTTCAGATGTAGAAGCGGGTCGATCACTAGGCGATTGCTTGTCATCGGGAGATGGTGAAGAACCTGGACGCTGGCTAGGCGATGTCTCGTCATCGGGAGTTGGTGAAGAACCTGTTTCCTGGTTAGGAGAATTATCATCTCCAGATGTAGAAGCTGGTCGATTACTAGGCGATTGCTTATCATCGGGAGTTGGTGAAGAACCTGGACGCTGGCTAGGCGATGGCTCGTCATCGGGAGTTGGCGAAGAACCTGTTTCCTGGTTAGGAGAATTGTCATCTCCAGGATTAGAAATTGGTTGATCACTAGGCGATTGCTTGTCATCGGGAGTTGGTGAAGAACCTGGACGCTGGCTAGGCGATGGCTCGTCATCGGGAGTTGGCGAAGAACCTGTTTCCTGGTTAGGAGAATTGTCATCTCCAGGATTAGAAATTGGTTGATCACTAGGCGATTGCTTGTCATCGGGAGTTGGTGAAGAACCTGGACGCTGGCTAGGCGATGGCTCGTCATCGGGAGTTGGTGAAGAACCTGTTTCCTGTTTAGGAATATTATCGTCTCCAGGAGTAGAAGCTGGGTGAACACTAGGCGATTGCTTGTCATCGGGAGTTGGTGAAGAACCTGTTTCCTGGTTAGGAGAATTATCATCTCCAGATGTAGAAGCTGGTCGATCACTAGGCGATTGCTTGTCATCGGGAGTTGGTGAAGAACCTGGTTGCTGGCTAGAAGTTTTATCATCTCCAGGAGTAGAAGCTGGGTAATTAGTAGGTGATTGCTTATCATTTGGAGTTGGTGAAAAACCTGTTTCCTGGTTAAGAGAATTAACATCTCCAGATGTAGAAGCTGGTCGATAACTAGGCGATTGCTTGTCATCGGGAGTTGGTGAAGAACCTGTTTCCTGTTTAGGATAATTATCGTCTCCAGGAGTAGAAGCTGGGTGAACACTAGGCGATTGCTTGTCATCGAGAGTTGGTGAAGAACCTGTTTCCTGGTTAGGAGAATTATCATCTTCAGATGTAGAAGCGGGTCGATCACTAGGCGATTGCTTGTCATCGGGAGATGGTGAAGAACCTGGATGCTGGATAGGAGAATTATTATCTCCAGATGTAGAAGCTGGTCGATCACTAGGCGATTGCTTATCATCGGGAGTTGGTGAAGAACCTGGACGCTGGCTAGGCGATGGCTCGTCATCGGGAGTTGGTGAAGAAGCTGTTTCCTGCTTAGGAGAATTATCATCTCCAGGATTAGAAATTGGTTGATCACTAGGCGATTGCTTGTCATCGGGAGTTGGTGAAGAACCTGGACGCTGGCTAGGCGATGGCTCGTCATCGGGAGTTGGTGAAGAACCTGGATGCTGGATAGGAGAATTATCATCTCCAGATGTAGAAGCTGGTTGATCACTAGGCGATTGCTTGTCATCGGGAGTTGGTGAAGAACCTGTTTCCTGTTTAGGAATATTATCGTCTCCAGGAGTAGAAGCTGGGTGAACACTAGGCGATTGCTTGTCATCGGGAGTTGGTGAAGAACCTGTTTCCTGGTTAGGAGAATTATCATCTCCAGATGTAGAAGCTGGTCGATCACTAGGCGATTGCTTATCATCGGGAGTTGGTGAAGAACCTGGACGCTGACTAGGCGATGGCTCGTAATCGGAAATTGGTGAAGAACCTGTTTCCTGCTTAGGAGAATTATCATCTCCAGGATTAGAAAGTGGTCGATCACTAGGCGATTGCTTGTCATCGGGAGTTGGTGAAGAACCTGGTTGCTGGCTAGAAGTTTTATCATCTCCAGGAGTAGAAGCTGGGTGATTAGTAGGTGATTGCTTATCATTTGGAGTTGGTGAAAAACTTGTTTCCTGGTTAAGAGAATTAACATCTCCAGATGTAGAAGCTGGTCGATCACTAGGCGATTGCTTGTCATCGGGAGTTGGTGAAGAACCTGTTTCCTGTTTAGGAATATTATCGTCTCCAGGAGTAGAAGCTGGGTGAACACTAGGCGATTGCTTGTCATCGGGAGTTGGTGAAGAACCTGTTTCCTGGTTAGGAGAATTATCATCTTCAGATGTAGAAGCGGGTCGATCACTAGGCGATTGCTTGTCATCGGGAGATGGTGAAGAACCTGTTTCCTGGTTAGGAGAATTATCATCTCCAGATGTAAAAGCTGGTCGATCACTAGGCGATTGCTTATCATCGGGAGTTGGTGAAGAACCTGGACGCTGGCTAGGCGATGGCTCGTCATCGGGAGTTGGCGAAGAAACTTTTTCCTGGTTAGGAGAATTATCATCTCCAGGATTAGAAATTGGTTGATCACTAGGCGATTGCTTGTCATCGGGAGTTGGTGAAGAACCTGGACGCTGGCTAGGCGATGGCTCGTCATCGGGAGTTGGTGAAGAACCTGGATGCTGGATAGGAGAATTATCATCTCCAGATGTAGAAGCTGGTTGATCACTAGGCGATTGCTTGTCATCGGGAGTTGGTGAAGAACCTGTTTCCTGTTTAGGTATATTATCGTCTCCAGGAGTAGAAGCTGGGTGAACACTAGGCGATTGCTTGTCATCGGGAGTTGGTGAAGAACCTGTTTCCTGGTTAGGAGAATTATTATCTCCAGATGTAGAAGCTGGTCGATCACTAGGCGATTGCTTATCATCGGGAGTTGGTGAAGAACCTGGACGCTGACTAGGCGATGGCTCGTAATCGGGAGTTGGTGAAGAACCTGTTTCCTGCTTAGGAGAATTATCATCTCCAGGATTAGAAAGTGGTCTATCACTAGGCGATTGCTTGTCATCGGGAGTTGGTGAAGAACCTGGTTGCTGGCTAGAAGTTTTATCATCTCCAGGAGTAGAAGCTGGGTAATTAGTAGGTGATTGCTTATCATTTGGAGTTGGTGAAAAACCTGTTTCCTGGTTAAGAGAATTAACATCTCCAGATGTAGAAGCTGGTCGATCACTAGGCGATTGCTTGTCATCGGGAGTTGGTGAAGAACCTGTTTCCTGTTTAGGAATATTATCGTCTCCAGGAGTAGAAGCTGGGTGAACACTAGGCGATTGCTTGTCATCGGGAGTTGGTGAAGAACCTGTTTCCTGGTTAGGAGAATTATCATCTTCAGATGTAGAAGCGGGTCGATCACTAGGCGATTGCTTGTCATCGGGAGATGGTGAAGAACCTGTTTCCTGGTTAGGAGAATTATCATCTCCAGATGTAAAAGCTGGTCGATCACTAGGCGATTGCTTATCATCGGGAGTTGGTGAAGAACCTGGACGCTGGCTAGGCGATGGCTCGTCATCGGGAGTTGGCGAAGAAACTTTTTCCTGATTAGGAGAATTATCATCTCCAGGATTAGAAATTGGTTGATCACTAGGCGATTGCTTGTCATCGGGAGTTGGTGAAGAACCTGTTTCCTGGTTAGGAGAATTATCATCTCCAGATGTAGAAGCTGGTCGATCACTAGGCGATTGCTTATCATCGGGAGTTGGTGAAGAACCTGGACGCTGACTAGGCGATGGCTCGTAATCGGGAGTTGGTGAAGAACCTGTTTCCTGCTTAGGAGAATTATCATCTCCAGGATTAGAAAGTGGTCGATCACTAGGCGATTGCTTGTCATCGGGAGTTGGTGAAGAACCTGGTTGCTGGCTAGAAGTTTTATCATCTCCAGGAGTAGAAGCTGGGTAATTAGTAGGTGATTGCTTATCATTTGGAGTTGGTGAAAAACCTGTTTCCTGGTTAAGAGAATTATCATCTCCAGATGTAGAAGCTGGTCGATCACTAGGTGATTGCTTGTCATCAGGAGTTGGTGAAGAACCTGTTTCCTGTTTAGGAATATTATCGTCTCCAGGAGTAAAAGCTGGGTGAACACTAGGCGATTGCTTGTCATCGGGAGTTGGTGAAGAACCTGTTTCCTGGTTAGGATAATTATCATCCCCAGATGTAGAAGCCGGTCGATCACTAGGTGATTGCTTATCATCGGGGGTTGGTAAAGAACCTGTTTCCTGGTTAGGAGAATTATCATCTCCAGATGTAGAAGCTGGTCGATCATTTGGCGATTGCTTGTCATCAGGAGTTTGTGAAGAGCCTGTTCGCTGGTTAGGAGAATTATCATCTCTAAAAGTAGAGGCTGGTTGATCAGTAGACGATAGCTTGTCATCGAAATTAGATGATGAATTAGGATGCCTTGGAGATGGTTTATCACCAGGAGCAATGACATTGATAATCTGTTCATTAAAAACGGTTTGTTGGCTTTTCTTTATGTTAAGAGAAGTGTTCTCGTTGTCAACAATTGATTTCTGTAAGTTTAGTTGAGTTTTTGGAAGAACTAGTGGCTTTAAAATTGGAGTCACTATGGGAGATGTTGGTTTATTTGTTGTTAATGGAGCTGCCGCTGTTGATGTTGTACTTATAATATTGCGTCTAGGTCTCTTACTCCTCACAAATTCAATTGCTTTTACCATATCTGGAAAAAGACAGATTTCTATGTTAATTTTAATTTTTTAAGTGTCAAATGAAGAATGGAATAGAAGGCATTAAGGAACGCGTAGCTGTAATAATAAAGATTTTAGTATGGAAAATCTTAAGATTAAAAATAAAACAGCAGAAAACATGACAATTTGTGAAAGCTTTTTTGCCTCTGTCTGTATGTACGGCTTTCACGGCTAAACCATGGAATTGATTTTGATGAAAATTGGTATGAAGTAAGCTAAAATCCGAAGCAAGGATAAACTACTGTTTTATCGAATGCAAACGAAATAATTATCATAATTACCGTGAAGAGATAAACACAAAACTTTCGCATTTTAATTATTATTGATTGTCCATCCAGTCCTAAGATTTGACGCACGAATCAACTGTTGACTTAATAAATTAAAAAATATATATATTTACCCGATACAGCCGATATGGCCCATTGGTACGAACGCTTGAATCTTAACCCCTGAATTTTCATGTGCTTAATTCATCTCGTGCTATACGGTGAAGGAAAACATCATGAGGAAACCTGCATGTGTCTAATTTCACTGAAATTCTGCCATATGTGTATCCACCAATCCGCATTGGAGCAGCGTGGTGGAATGAGCTCCATACCTTCTCCTCAAAAACGGAGAGGAGGCTTTAGCCAAGCAATGGGACATTCATAGGCTGTTACTGTTATATATTTACCACTTTCATCAGTCGCCGATCTCAAGTCACTTATAGCTTTAATTGGATCTGAAAAAAGAAGAAATTTAACACTGTTCAATATTAAGTGGAATAGATAAGACGGACAAATTGGCCAACTGTTGGTACCGACACCGCCCATAGACATTATAAAAAATAAAAAATAAATAAAGCCTTTATTGCTGTTCTTATTTATACAAATAATTATAACAATATTTTTACTTTTTGATGTGTCCTAAGCTTTTGAAGTAAGATATCGGCTCACGGTCGTTTATCTCCTACAGCTTGTCTTCCGACAAAGGCATAGGCATTATAAGAAATATTAAATAACTTTCATAGTCAATGCTACCAATCTTGGGAACTAAGGTGTCAAGTACCTCGTGCACTGGCTCAATCACTCTACAACGCGGAATACAACAATACTAAGTACTATTGTTGAGTGGTAGAATGTCTGATGAGTGATTGGTACCTACGCAGACAGGCTTGCACAAAGTTCTACCTCCAAGTCTGTATCAAGTTCTTCATCCCAATAGGCAAAGAGTAAGAGTACCTTTCAAAAAATTTATTAAAGTTAAGTCTCTAGTAATTGATGAAGTTTTTAATATTATTCCAAAGTAAATATAAGAAAATTGTCTTATTATTTGAAAAATTTAAGTTGGTATTATTGCTACCTGATATCTACTAAAGCCACGGCCCAAACTCCATAACAGCCCAAAGTTACTACCAGTTGTTGGAAACCACTGAGAAAATTTCAGCTTAAAATGGGACCTTGCTCTATAAACAATTATTGTATTTTTAAAACTATTTACTCCTAAAAAGTTATAGTCCAAAATACCTCACCTTCGACACCAGTAAATTCGACAGTGACAGCAATAGAATCTTCGAGAACTGAAATAAATATAAAAAACGATATATAATATATAGTTTTGTATACATATTATATTCTTTCGTCTATATTAATATTATAAAGAGATAAAATTTTATTATTTATGTTTGTTTGTAACGAATAAACTCAATTACTACTGAACCGATTTGAAAAATTCTTTCATCCACAGAAAGCTTCATTATCGTGGAGTAAAATAGGCTGTATTTTTTTATAGGATAGTTTTGCGGACAAGAATGTGGGCTACTTGATGGTAAGTGGTCACCAACGCCCATAGACATAGGTATTGTAAGAAATGTTAACCATCGCTTACATAGCCAATGCGCCACCAACCTTGGGAACTATGATGTTATGTCCCTTGTGCCTTTAATTACACTTGCTCACTCACCCTTCAAACCGAAACACAACAATAACAAGTACTGCCGTTTTTCGGTAGAATATCTGATGAGTGGGTGGTACCTACCCAGACGGGCTTGCACGAAGCCCACCACCACCACCACCACCAGTAAAATTTTCAAATAAATTAGAGATCTATACGAAAATTGCAATAACCCATCAATTTCCTATAAAATATTTAGTAAGATTGTTCAACCCAAACGAAGTCGGGTACGGCCGCTATTCGATAATTATATTAACTTTTTAATTTCTATATACTTACAAAATTTCGGGCTTAAAGTCGTGAAGACTTCGAGGAATTTGATGAAGTCTGTAATAATTGAAAATAATTAATAAACTTAATTAGTTAAACTTTAGTTGCTTCTTCTTTCAAATGTCAAATCATTGATAAAAGACAGAGAGAGAGAGAGAGAGATAGAGAGAGAGAGAGATGTTTTTTATATACAAAATTGGTCGTTTATAAAGACGATCATTTCTCATAAAAGTAAGAGATAAATTCTACTATTTTACGGTTACGATACGTTACCGAATATATTCCGATCAAGCGTCGAATCGCAACCGGCGGTTGTGTTAGTAGAATAGAGAAACGATCTCAGTGTTAGGAATAAGTCAAATCTTTAAAAAATACTAAATTGTCTATGGTCTCACCCAAATGTTCTTGATAAATAATAATGTCCTCCAGACCGATTTCGACCACCGTGGCCAATCTCAAGAGAGATTAGCTAACTACGAAGGACATAATGCACAAGTGCACTATCCCTAACTCTCGTAATCCGACAGGAAAATCCAATACGAAAGAGTTCAGTTCAGGGCCAACGGCTTTACGTGCTTAAAGCCGTTGGTCCTGCGCCATATTATACTTTTGGTATGATAGTATTGATATTAGTATGATTAGTATTATTAGTATTATTATTATTTATTTTTTTTCAGCCTTTTGCCGTCCACTGCTAGACGAAAGCCTCCCCCATAGAACGCCAACCATCCCGATCTTGGGCAGTATTATTATAGTATTCTATATTACGCCACAAAGCTACGTGTAACGTCAATGACAGTTAACTCATTAACAGTTAATACCATAATAGTATGTAGTTTTATATACCAAGATTAAAGACTAATACTAACTTTTATATTACACTCATGTCGTTCCTTATTGCCATTTTAATGATCGTTTAAATTATTCTATTAATTAACCATTTATTTGACTTTTATGTCAACTTAAATTTACCAAAATGAACCATATAGAAAGGACAGGCACTCCTGTTTGTATCACTTTAGATTCGGGTCAGTTTTCATTTTGCAACAAATGCGTCAAACACAAACGTTACATATGAAACGTTACAACAGTAAACGTCCTTGAAACGTTGCACATATACCAATGAAGTTAATCTTGAGATACGAATGTGTTAGAAAACTATTTATTGAACACGACTCACCCATTTGCACGATTTTATATATTGTGTCAATCCATTCGAAGAATCCTGTAAATAGATATAGAATATATTAACATTTATATATAATAATTTAGTTCCGAAAACTACTAATAGATGGCGCTTTTATATACATAGTTAAACACTTATGCATCTTCCTTCAAATGTCTAAATATAATAATAATATCCTGGGACATCATTCACACACGGCCATCTGATCCCAAACTAAGCAGTTTGTACTATGGAAATCAGACAACTGATATACTACATATAGTACTTTTCCTTTTGTAAATACATATTTATATATAGATAATTAGACCCAGACTCAGGACAAACAGACATGTTAAGGCACACAAATGTCTGTTCTGGGTGGGAATCGAACCTACAACCTTCGGCGTGAAAAGCAACTATCTACCAACTCTTAATTCTCAAACACAGGTGATTTCTCAGTTCCCTCATTCGCATAACCCGATAGGATGGCAATCCAACGCAACCAGATGTTTCATCCATCAAGAGTTTTACGTTCTTTTGGCTTCAGGATGCTTCTGAGTATTTCTTGAGCCCGATAACATTACATATTTGTTTTAAGAACACACAATTAACCATAAATCTATCTTATTTTGATACGACTGTATCACTGGGCGAGTCATAAAATACTCAGCTGGATGTTAAAAGCCCAAGAGCTCAGAATACACCCGTCATACGGTTGCCTCCTGATTCTGTATATTTTGCCATAAATACCCTAATATTGTTTTTTTTTGACATTTAACTACTGCGGACATTTTTTTTCTATAAATCACAGTTTCTCCACAGTCATGTGAATCTGGTGTAATTTGTGTTGTTCCGATTTTAAAAATGAAAAAAAGTAGATAGCTTTTTTTGTCGTTCTCATATATGTACATCGGTGACCTAACTTAGTATTTACTTAGACTTAAGACTAAAGAAATCTAGACAATTCATTGTTATTCATGTATTTTGGAGTTGATTTGGCTTATAAGCCGAGTGACCATAACTAGCGGCTTAGTATCGATATTACCTTTAACGTTTAACAATTCCCGTATCTTCACGACCGCGAGGCTGATGTTCGTGGTGTTTGTTATTCTTCGCAACGTTTGGAAAAAAATGGTGATATCAACACTCGTGTACGCTTTAAGGGCGTCCATTAAAACGAAGATATCTGCAAGGACAAATTATAACATCAGAAGTCGTGAAGGTTTAATCTTAGCAGATCTCCTTAAGAAGATATTATAGTATTTGAATCGAGGTAGGCAGACTGTCAAATGGGCAACCTAATGGTAATGGTAAGTGGTCACCTCTGTCCATTAATAGCAACTACCTTATTTTAGTACACTCATGATTCAAACCTGAACACAAGTATATAGGTATTGCTGTTTTGCGGTAGAGTATATGACATGTCTGCACAAAGCCCTACCACTATGTGAACTACTCTCTCTTTCTTCCAGGTTTCCTTACGCAGGTCGCCAGGTGCTTTCTAAGGCACGGAATTGTAACACCAATAACATCCTGACTTCAGAATGTAGCATTCTGAAGGAACGAAAATACTTGTACGACAAACTCATTATTTTTCTATTATGGGTTGGGTTAACCCAGGATTTGAACCAAGGACTTCAAGATCGTATGAGCTAGGTACAAGACGAACGAAGAAGTTAATTTAAATAAAGACAGAAAATACAAATAGATTGCTATTATAGAATATTAATTACGCTATTGTACCAGGAGATCACAAATAGTAAGAAGGTCGTAAGTACCTATCTTTTTGTTTTTTTTTTTAAATAACCTTAGTAATGCCAGTTTGAGAACTAGAACTAGTAGAAATAGCCTAAGGGGCAAGGACCAGACCTTCGATTTTGTACATCGATAAACCATTACTCTAGAGATGTCCTCCAGACCGTTTTCAGCTACGGCGACTAATCTCTATTATAGCGCACAAGTGTGTGCGCAAACTTCCAACTTCCAGACTCCGGGCTGCTACTGAGAATTTTTTGACAGAAAAACCCAATAACTTTTTATTGGCCCGACCTAGGAATTGAACCCAGGACCTCCGGGTCTGCGGCTTTACATCAAGCCACTAAGCCAACGAGGCAGTCAGTTATTACTCTATTGTTGCTTCGTATTGATATATTATACGATGATCGTGGGTTCAAACCCGGGCAAGCACCACTGAATTTTCATGTGCTTAATTTGTGTTTATAATTCATCTCGTGCTTGACGGCGAAGGAAAACATCGTGAGGAAACCTGCATGTGTCTGATTTCATTGAAATTCTGCCACATGTGTATTCTACCAACCCGCATTGGAGCAGCGTGGTGGAATAAGCTCCAAACCTTCTCCTCAAAAGGGAGAGGAGGCCTTAGCCCAGCAGTGGGACATTAACAGGCTGTTACTGTATTGATATATTTGTGTTCAAAATCGTTGCCTGTTTTATCAAACGAGACAAAATAAATAAGGCAAAATATTAATGACTGAATAACTTACCATTTTTCTTTGTAATCGGTACAATGCTGTTCCAGGCTAGACGAAGGGCTGGAAACATGATTGAAATATATAAACAAGGACTTGAAATTCACACATTGACGATTGACGACATATAACTGCAAAGCGTAGCTACTTATGTAACAATATTATATACTTAAATCTTCTCCGAAACGCGAAGCATCTTCTGGTATAAATATTATGTGTATTGGTTATTTTTTTAGATGACATAGATAACATAGAAGTCATCTGACTTAATTATTGTTTTGAATACATGATGAATGACGTTCAGTTTAATTTTTGTTGCTTGATATTCTTAAGCTAAATTTATTTATTAGTTGGGTCGGACATTGAACATTCCTCTTATATTACAAATATAATAACTCACATTTTGTTTCGGTATATGTCAGTAATTTCCTCAGGAAATCCAGTATATCAGTACTCTTGGACTCTATTTGTATCTGTTCTATAACTTCCAAGGCCGTCACTGAAATAGAATTAGGTATGTGAAAATATCCAGCTCGAAGGACCAATTTTTTTTATGAACTATCAAAACAATATAAGTGACAATAATATATAAATTATATTTAAATCGTCATTTTATTTAAAATATATTTCAATTTAAAACTACCGGTTTTGAATGTAGATTCGACCGACAGGAATCAACAAGTAACTTACACTGTCTGAAGGTAAGGCCTGTGATCACAGCACTGCAATCGCTCAAGTTCGAAGTCTGTGTCACGTCCAATAAGCTCGCGAATATAATAAGGGGATCGCGCTTCTTAAATATTCTATTCACAGTTTGAAGGACTTTTATTATATCTGGAAAATAAATTATATTATTTATAATTAATTTATATGTATATATAGATGGGTAGCAAAAACCTATTAAAAAAACTACAGCATTATAATGCTTGCGCGATGTGGTTAGGATATATCCTAACCACACCGCTAAATAGGAATAATTGTTTTATCAAACTTACTGTCGTGATGGTATAAGCGCTGAACTTCCGTCTGAACATGTACCAAATCAGTCTTTCCAAATAGTTGATAGAATTTCTCAACTATCACCCTTAAGCCTGAAAATGATAATTTACAAATGATAAAATCACTATAGAATGTATATAAAACGTTAATATAATTAAAACGCCATCTATTGGACAGAAAATGCCAACTCGCATTAATGCATTTAGTTCAAAAATTACACAATAGATGTCTGAACTCTGAATCGCGCTATCATTGTACATTTCGAATTGTATCGATGTCAAAGCTGATTACAAGTGTTTTTCAAGACGGAGTCTAATACTCGCCACAACGCACGGAGACGCTGTAAAGGCCAGTAGGGCCAACAGCATCCATTCACAAAAAAAAACAATAAAGTATGTTTTCTCATCTATTGTGGCTTAGTTTAACGAAACGCGAAATAATCGTGACACCACCGACCTTGAGACTGTACACTATATCACTCACCCTTCAAACCAGAACCATACTGCTGGTGGCGGTAGAATGTGATAAGTCGATCGCAAAGCCCTACCAGCAAGTTGTTTATGAAATTATAAATATAAACATCACATATATTTATTAAATATATACTAACTTAAACGAAGTGCAACTTATCATTGAGTATATGCAAGTAATTTGCTTGCATTGTTCTTAATGACTTGCTATGTCTTATTTGACAATAAATATGTCTAAACAGATATACCCTATTCCAATCGGAGTAGGAGTAAAGGTAAACAAACCGTATATTTACAAATTGCATGCGATTTTCTAATTGTTCTGCCGTATTACCCACTATAAACGGTTCTTGATTAATTTAACTTTATTTATAACACAACACTATTCCACTTAACTAGTTATAACCACATTCATTTAACTTTCGAAGTTCCGATTACAACTTCGCGGACATTGAAAACGCCATTTTTCGCGAATCCATTGTGAATATCATATTTTATTGAAGATCTCGACCAATGGTATCGTGTCAATTGATATCGATGACCAATGACATCGGTGGCAAAGATGTTTATTTGGGTTTATTCCTCCTGTGGTTGGAATAGACTATACATATAATATGTTCGTCTATGTATGAATGATTCAGTGTCTTCTGACCTAACTCTTTAACGAATGAAAAAAAATACTTACTAACTCTCGCTGTTTCTTGTAGAAGTTCTTCCAAAGCATATTTCAAATCTGTTGAAAAATAAGCAATTATATTACAGTAAGATACGAATAATATAACTTTGCCGCTTTCGAAGTCGAACAAATTTACATCTAGTCGAGGAGTCTATCGATATATATTCTAGTAATATGACTTAAAATATAAGACATTTATCCCAAAAAATTACTTTTAAAATAAGTTATATATACAGGAAATTTTAATTATATAATTAATTATATATAGCCAAACCGAACAAAAATAGCAAATATTCGTCTCTCATTTCATATTATGATCCGTTTGCGGTTGAAACGCTCCTACCTTGGAGTAATATGCAAAAAATAATAATATTACACCCCGCCTTATTGGCTCTACTGGTAACAGAAAGAGTTCATTTTCCGCCCATAATTGCGATTTAAAGGAGATATGCTGACCACCATTACACGTGGTCACGATTTATACAGTAAATATTTTTAATTTTTATTTGTATTTATTTAAGGCTTCAATGTAAATAATTATTACTGTCAATGTCGCATATCGCTTTCTGACATTTCACGACCATTTTCCGCGTTGAGTTTCGAGTTTGTTCGAGGGTAGGTCTAAAACTCTAGAGAGGCAAAGTTATAATGTACGAACAATATTATAACGTATAATACTTACGTGAGAGGCCTGTGAACCTTTTCATGACCTTAATTGATTCAGAGAAAGTCTTCTTTCCTAACAGATTATTGAAGTCTATAATCGCTTCGCCGATATCTGAAAGGTTTAGGAAAGTCCTGTGAATGTTTGAAAGATAATAAACTACAGTTTCAATATGAGTAGTGGCACATGTGATAGGTTTCCTGACGATATTTTCCTTCGCGCGATATATCCTGGGACATTATTCACACACGGCCATTCGATCCCAAACTAAGCAGAGCTTCTACTATGGAAACCAGACAACCGATATACTACATATACTACTTTTCTTTTGTAAATACATACTTATGTAGATAATTACACCCAGACTCAGGACAAACAGACATGTTCATGCACACAAATGTCTACCAACCACGCCAACCAGCCCGGCCGATTGTATTGTCTTTAGTCTTTGTTTATCTAACTGTACTCTATTTACTTATTATGACAGACATTATTAAATATATTATAATTGTTATATAAGTATATTGTATATATATATATATATGTTGTTTGTGTGCTTTTAAAAATAAATAAATTGTTTTATAACTTACTACTCGATCTCATGACTGATATGAGGACGTTTAAAGTTGCATTCAAATCTGAAAGAAAATAATAATGTTATTCTTTTTATATAGAATAGGATGGCCAATGCCAATACTATTACAATGTACCATTGGCATTTAAGAAATGTTACATCACCAATGCGCCATCAACCTTGGGAACTAAGATGTTACGTCCCTTGTGCCTGTAATTACACTGGCTCGCTCACCCTTTAAACCGGAACACAACAATATCAAGTACTGCTGTTTTGCGGTAGAATATCTGATGAGTGGGACTAGCTTGCACAAAGCTCTACCACCAGTAAAAAGTTATTCAGAATAACGTCCGTCCATAAATATTGGTCGCTGTTGTGAGAAATCTTCTTCTTCTGCCTAGCGTTTTCCGGGCCTAGTAACGCCATGGTCCGCTTTCCTGCATCTATTCCTCCACTTTGCCCGATCTAAAGCATCCTCCTTAGTGAGATCGTACTCTCTCATGTCGTTTCTCACGACCTCGAGCCAGCGCTTCTTGGGCCTGCCGCGGGATCTAGGGCCTTCGACAACAAAGTCGAGGCATCGGTTTCCGAAATAATCATATAATATTAACAACTAATAAAATATTAACCTTGGGAAATAAGATGTTATGCTAAGTGCCTGTTGTTACACTGGCTCACCTTCCAAACATGAACACACCTAATTATTGCTGTTTGGCGATAGAATATATGATGGTTGGGCTTTAGCTACCCACTTGCACGAAGTCCTGTTTTTATGCTACAGGTCGGGCAAATGAGCCATCTGATAGTATGTGATCACCACTATAGACATGGCGATGTAAAAAATATACCAACCTCGCGAACGAAGATGTTATGTTATGTGCCTGTAGTTACACTGGCTCACTCACCCTTCAAATAGGAACTCAACAATATGAAGTATTGCTGTTTGGCGGTAGAACATTTGATGAGGGTTTATATATTTATATATATATATTCTTGAAAACAGATTATTATTATTGGGATCTAAGATGTAATGTATATCATCTTGTGCCTGTAGTTACACTGGCTTACCAATAAATGAGCTTGCATTTAATTAATGTTTTGCTTACGAATCTCAGAATTTAAGCTTTCGAAAACATTCGGAAACTCGGAAGGTCCAACCCCTCCTGTAAGCTGGTACACTTGCCGGTTCACACCCTCCAACCCTAGACAAAAAGTTTACCCTTTAAAATAACAGCCGCATTTTCCTATGATTATAAAAGTACCACGCGATTTTAAAGCAAATTGCAAATACATTTTCGTATTTATGTAGATGGCTAGGGGGTATTCCCCTGAATAATAAATAAATAAAAAATGCTTCAGATGACGTCCGCGTGAGAATTCGTGCGTCAGATGACGTCAGCGTAAGATTTTTTATTGTGTTAAAGTGTTTGTAAGATCGCGACCCGAGCTCACATGCTAACACATCAATTCTCGTGAGTACCTCGGCACACACACCATGTTTTTAAACAATTTTGTAACGCTCATAATCTATACATCCAATTAATCTGAACGTCTATATACACCTTTTCAGAAATTTTTCTAAAGATCCAAGTTATATCTAGCATCCCTCTCTCTCATTCAGGAACCTCTTGCTTTCTCTTGTATATTTTTATTTAACTATTTTTATATATAATCCTATTTACCTTTCTCATGGTCCACTTCGTGATCGTAATAATCGATGACGTCAGATATACCTAGAAACAAAAATAATCTGTCATTTTAAGAAGTAAATTTTTAATTGTATCAAACGGTTTTCAATGTACATGTATTATTATTAATACGAAAGTAACTCTGTGTGTCTGTTACGCTTTCACGGCTAAACCAGTGAAACGAATTTAATTAAATTTGTTATGAGGCCAGCTTGATCCTCTAGGAAACCCCTGTTATATATATAGAAAACCTGCTTTCCTATCCTAACACGCAGCCGACAGCACACACGAGAAACATATAAACAAGAAAACGACTCTTGTCAATATTTAAAAAAAAACCACTTGAAAATGCGAACATTGTCATAAACACGCTGCATATTATGGCATAATCTTTAGTACTTCTCATTTATTACATAAAACAACTTCTTCTATTATTTACCTTTTCTTCCAGACATGCGTTGTAGCATCTCAAATATACCGTCTATGTCATTGTGTCCTGATAAACGCTTGATTACTTTAAACGCTTCTATTACATCTGAAATATCATTAAGAACGTTTTATTTAATCTGATAAAATAATTAAATTAATAAATAAATAAGAATGTCCCTCCAGACCGATTTCGGCCACGACGGCCAATCTCAAGAGAGATTAGCCAACTGCGCAGGAGATATTATAGTGCACGAGTGTGTGCGCAAACACAGGTGCACTCTCTATTCCCTAACTCTCATAATCCGATGGGACGGCAATTGGACACGACCGGAGAGAGTTCAGGCGCAGGGCCAACGGCTATACGCGCTTTCCGAGGCACGGGAGTGTACACACTGCCAACTTCCAGACTCCGGGCAGCTACTGAGTATTTTCTGACAGAAAAACCCAATAACTTCTTTTTTTTGGCCCGACCTGGTAATTGAACTCAGGACATCCGGGTCTGCGGCCTCTAGATCTAGCCACTAGACCAACGAGGCAGTCGATAATTAGATTAGGTAGGCAATAATTAGATTTTGTCGCTTATGAATGGCTAATACATAGCTAATTCCAATGACAGGAAGAGTATATAAACAAACATAAGATTTACAAATTTATCTCCTATATTATACTACAAACAGTTCTCGATTACAGTACAGTACAGTAACAGCCTGTAAATGTCCCACTGTTGGGCTAAGGCCTCCTCTCCCTTTTTGAGGAGAAGGTTTGGAGCTTATTCCACCACGCTGCTCCAATGCGGGTTGGTGGAATACACATGTGGCAGAATTTCGATGAAATTAGACACATGCAGGTTTCCTCACGATGTTTTCCTTCACCGAAAAGCACGAGATGAATTATAACAGAAATTAAGCACATGAAAATTCAGAGGTGCTTGCCCGGGTTTGAACCCACGTTCATCGGTTAAGATTCACGCGTTCTTACCACTGGGCCATCTCGACTGTTCTCGATTAATATAACTTTATATATAACACAACACTATTACACTTAACTACTTATATACACTTTAATTTTACTTACAACTAATAACAACTTGGCCTATTAGAAATGCGATTTTTCAACGAATCCAAAATGAATATTACTCAAGATCTCGTTGACCAATCATATCGCGTCAATTCAAGGTGAGTCTTGTTTATTTGTCTTAACTGCTGTGATTCGAGAAGCTAGTTATGTTACACAGTACACAGTTTCTGCCAACAAAGGAACGGAGAACCAGACACCCTGCGAGTTTCCAGGAAACTTGCTGATTTGGTTAAAATTAATATTGTTTAATTTTTATGTTTTATGATCATTACATGATTGCTATCCAATTCTTAAATAAATTTTATTCCTTTCAAAAAGTATTTTCAAAGCTCCCGAAACTTGGCAAGCTTTTAAATTTGTTTTTTTTTTTTTAGCTAAGCTATTCACGTAGCTATCATAACTCCGAAACTCATACAGAAAAACGTTTTAATAAATACAGTTGATACTCACTCGTTTCTCCAGTTAATAATCTTACAAGTTTCACGTAATTTTCTATATCTGTAAACAAATATATACATTTAAATACAAAACAAAGTCGCGTTTCGTGTCTGTCTGTTTGTAAACTTCTAATACATATACAAGATGACAATTTTTCCCCGTGTGATGACCCGGTATGAGATAGCCACTAGAGAAACGCGGTATTACCAGCAACGAACCAGGTCGATTCGTATCAACTAACAGACAATATAAAAAATCTCGTACACAGTAACGCCGTAATTAATATGTATGTTATTAGTGTTCATTATATTTTTAATTGGTTAATATCCATATAGTTCCTAATCCAACGATCAAATTGCGTTTGTTCTCATTCAATAGAATTATGGGAGAATTCTGGACCGACTATTGGAAGACTGTGTATGCGCTCGTGGACTTTTTGCACCGAAAATAGAGTTTTCAATTCTCTAGTATATTTGATTTAGTGTTTTACTACTCTGTCTGTTTTCAATGATTTTTATTAAATATATAAGGATCATAGTATAGATCACTGTACACATATATAGGATCTATGATAGAATTATCAAACTCGTTCGGTTTTTATGATCAATTTTATTTTGGATTAAATTCATATGGTTTCATATAGATTTTGTTAATTTTTACAATAGGTCTTACATATACTTGCCTGTTATTATTAAATTACTTAGTCCTATTTACCCTTCACAGAGAGTGCATCCATTGTGAACGTTACATAAGACACTAATAATATCATATAAAAAGATCTTTATGAAAGTCCAATTTCATTTAGATATCAAATTATACGATAGAATCTTAGTAAGATGTGAAAATGAGATATCTCGGAACTGGAACAATTTCCAGCAGCTCCAATGCGGGTTGATGGATATACATGTGGCTGAATTTCAGTAAAATTAGACACATGCAAGTTTATTTACGATGTTTTCCTTAATCGAGCACGAGATGAATTATAAACACAAATTTAGCACGTGAATATTCAGTGGTTGCCTGGATTTGAACCAGCATTCATCGGTTAGATTTCACGCGTTTTAACCACTGGGCCATCTCGACTAAAAGTCTCATTTATCAAAGTAGGTAAATATGAATAGAATCTTACTTGAATTCCCTTGAAACTTTTTGAAGAAACGAATGGAGAATTTGATTCCTCTAGATCCTCTACACATTCGCAAAAACTCGTAAACTTCATTGTTATCTGAAATTATTAAAAACATTTCAATGATATAAGGAAGTTGGACTCGCAAATGGGCCTATTGGTTACATCGCCCATAGACATTGTCGCTGTAAGAAACATTAACCATTCCATACATCTTTAATGAGCTACCTTGGAAACTAAATGTTATGTCTTTTGTGTCTGTAGTTACACTGGCTCACTCATCATTCAAACCGGAACACAACAATACTAAGTATTGCTGTTTGGCGGTAGAATATCTGATGAATATGTTATGTGTATTTGCTTGTGAATGTCCCACTTCTGGGCTAAGGCGTCCTCTACCTTTTTTTTTTGAGGAGAAGGTATGGAGCTTATTCCACGCTGCTCCAATGCGGGTTGGTGGAATACACTTGTGACAGAATTTCAGGGAAATTAGACACATGCAGGTTTCCTCACGATATTTTACCTTCACCGTCAAGCACGAGATGAATTATAAACACAAATTAATGTGTATTGTATTACTTATCACTTATCAGATTATTTTTAACAAAGTTGCCATTGTATCCCTTTAATGTACCATTTGCATTTTTACCATTTCATTTTATATTTATACAATTATTTTTAAAATGACTTGATTTTTTTATTTATTATGTCACAGGAGCTGAATTATTCAACTCAATATTATTATTAAATAAAATATATTGCGATATCAATAACATTCTATAATAATAGCCTGGGACATTATTCACACACAACCATCTGATACTAAACTAACAGACATGTTCATGCACACAAATGTCTGTCCTGGGTGGGAATCAAACCCACAACCTTCGGCCTGAAAGGCAAGTATCAATCAACCACGCCAACCGGCTCGTCAAATTTGCAATATAAGTTATTATAGTTTTAAATTGTGAGAGTCAAATTGTTTTGCTTATATTGTTGTTAGAGCTAGCTTTATAAGTCTGGGGCAAGATTGGAGTGGACCCCCGTAACTATTGTACATATTAATTGAAAAAACATATCATTTGGAGTTCAATAATAAGTTAATGCAGAATAAATTTAATTCTTTAAACAAACATATAGAGATATAGTACAATTAAAATTTATATTACATTAAATCCTCGAAATTAAAATATTTTTTATTTTAGAAATTTCTATTTTGGATTTGGGTTTTGCCCTCTCTTGTGGAGGGGCCTCGTTCTCTTCTAAATCCGTTATTTCCCTATTGTTAGTATTTAGTTATAATCTGTATATCTACATATAAATATAAAAAATACACTTACGTGACAAGCCCGTAGTCATTTTTATGTACGCAACTGACATCGTTTCATCTGAAGAAAAATATACAATACTCATATCAATTCATATAGTAGTTTTGGGAGGTATTGTTTTAGGGGTTACCGAGTTATAAGTTATGGAATGAAGTCCTTTTTGGAAGGGGGAATGTATCTTTGAAACTTCCGGAGAAGAACGTTACATTTTCTTTTTAATTTGCAGGGGGGGGCAAAAAAAGGTTTTTTTTTTATAATAAAACACACAACTACCGACAACAGACTATACTTCTAATATTAAAGTGTAATACATATTCGCGTGTCACTTTTATAATCGCATAACGTTTCAGAAGAGACTAGCGTCTAAGACACAGGCTCAGGCTGAGCCTGTTTAGGCGTTGGCCCTCGAATAATTGTAATAATAATAATATCCTGTATATAATATCACACACGGCCATCTGATCCCAAACTAAGCAGAGCTCGTACTATGAAGACCAGACAACTGATATACCACATATACTACTTTTCTTTTGTAAATACATACTTATATAGATAGTTACGACCAGACTCGGGACAAACACACATGTTTATGCACACAAATGTCTTACGGTAACACTATATTGCGTGTTTAAAACACTTGTGTTAACATTAAATTAACAAATCTATTCATTAATGACGTCACGGTATGCTAATTAAGAATTTTAAATAACAATAGTATTGTAAATCGACACTAACATTAGTCATTGTTTTTATCCAAAATGCTTCAGATAATCCATATACAAGTCCATGTACTTTATGAGAACTAACAACAAAAGTTACAATATTACAACATAACACAAACTAAACAAGATTAATTGCATTTTCAATTACAGCATGTTTATTTTTAATTTGCATCAAGCGTGTGACCAAAATATAACATTAAATATATTTTTTAATCATTAATAAATAACATATGATAACAATAAATAAAAACATTCTTATAGAAGAAAAACATCAAGAAAAAAGTAAGATTACAAGATATTTATATAATTATAAATAAATGTTATTTGTTATATACTATAATTGATTTATATGTTTTGAATAACTGTATTTTTAGGTACTGTTCTACCTTTGCTTTCTGCTTTTTAATAATAAAATTTAAAAAGTTTGGACTTATAATTGAATACGTCACACAAGACGCTGTTAGATTTCGGATATATTTGAATTTGAAAATGGAATGAAATCTCACCCGTGTATCCTGTCAGCTCCTTCAGCGACTCCTTCAATTCGAGCTGATCTGCAACAATGAAACACGTTGTACTAACAATTCTCAAATGTTCGTATAAAAACTCTCCGATTCAATTTCGTAATTGATAACCATGAGGTTGCCCAATGCCCGTCCATCGTATAAAAAAGAAAAGGATGTTGGGATTATTGGGATATAATTTGAATGCATCGTCAACTTACAGAGTTGGTGGGGTAATTTTACAGAAATACAGTTAAAGCTTGGAAATATACCAAAGCTGGGATAGAGCCTCTCCTCTTGAGGATAAGTTTGGAGCTTATTAAACTAAGCACTGATGTAGGATCAGGGATGCATGTGGCTTATTTTCATCTTGCATATTCCTCATGATGTTTTCCTTAACCACATAGGATGTGTTATAAACACAAATTAAGCACATGAAAAATCACTTTGCTGTACTTCAGCTAAGATTCACGTGTAGACCACCACGTGTAACTTCATCTCTGTTCATTCACAGAACATGAGAAAATGAATAGTTAAGAAAATCAAATTTTTATAACACCTGTCTCGCCCAGAACATCAGCTAGCAGATTTGATATTGGGCGATTTTTATTACCTGTAGACAAGAGAAGAGAGTTATTGGTACAAAATACTTATTCAATATGGTATAGGGAAGTTTTTGATAGGTCTGATAGGATTTTTTTACTGGTCCGGGTAGGTACCACCCATACATCAGATATTCTACCGCAAAACAGCAGTACTTGTTATTTTTTTTGTCCCGGTTTAAAGGGTGAGTGAGCCAGCGTAATTACAGACACCAGGGACATAAAATCTTAGTTCCCAAGGTTGGTGGCGCATTGGCTATGTAAGCGATAGTTGACATTTCTTACAATGCCAATGTCTAAGGGCGTTTGGTGACCACTCCTATTCTATATAAAAAAAGGTCTTTTCTTAATAATACATCATTCTGTAACTTTAAATTAAAATCGAATGCAATCTTGTCATTTTCAGAAGGTTGTCAACTAGGTTGAATACTAGGGCCTATTATTATCATTTTAATTGATTTCATATGCGATATTTATTTAATGAATAACATGAACAACTACACAGGACATATTATAGTGCACAAGTGTATGCAAGCACAGGTGCACTTTCATAATCCGACGGGTCGGAAATCGGACACGACCGGAATGAGTTCATGTGCAGAACCGACGGCTTTACGTGCTATCCAAGGCACGGGAGTGTACACACATATATTGTCCACACTCCGGGCTGTTGCTGAGTATCTTCGATAGAAAAACTCAATAACATTCTATCAGGAACCTGGGATGTGTAGCCTTACCTCACCACATACAAAATAAGTACAATTATTATTATACAGCAAGACTTTTCATTATCAGATTTGTCTATCTTACCCGTATGATGACCTTTTCTCCTGTGGATTTTACTTTCTTCATAAGACTCTTGTATTTGGGTTGATTCGGAGTCATTTTCTGTTTCTTCATAACGAGAATTAAAAGGTGGTCCTTCTTGAGCGGATCCGTTAGTTTCTTGGGCTGTAAAAATAATTTATATAATATCCTGGGATATTATTCACATACGGCCATCTGATCCCAAAAATAAGCAGAGCTCGTACTATGGATATACTACATATACTACTTTTCTTTTGTAAATACGTACTTATATAGATAATTACACCCAGACTCAGGACAAACAGACATGTGTATGCACACAAATGTCTGTCCTGGGTGGGAATCGAATAATAAAAATTTGAAGCATCTTGTCGGTTATATTTAAAGTTATTTAATATATAATTAGTTATTTTACAGCTCCACCAACATTCAAGACGCCATTTTTTCACGATTCCATCAAGAATACAGATTAAACAAATGATTTCATGTCAATTAGGTAAAGGTTACAGTTTGTTTGTCTTTAGTCTTCCTGACGTTGGAATATGCTAGTTGTTTTTATGTATCAGTTTTATTTCTAATATGTTAATTTCGTAAATTTTATTTAATAAGCTGACCTAGTTCACTTCTCCTTTGTTGCAAAACCACTAGAGTGTGTGGATTACCTAGAAAAATTATATAATGTATTATAAATATGTATACGGTTATATATGGTAGATTTATATTTGATTTAATAATGTTATATGACGATTTACTGTGATATACTGTGGTATATTAATAGCAATACTTGGTGTTGTTATGTTCCGGTTTGAAGGGTCAGTGAGCCAGTGTAAATACAGTCACAAGGGACATAACATCTTGGTTCCCAAGGTTGGTGGCGTATTAGCGATGTAAGCGAAGGTTCTCACTTCTTTCAATACTAATGTCTATGGGCAGTGGTGACCACTTACCATCAGGTGGCCCATTTGCTCTTCCACCTAGCTATTCTATAAAATAAATTAAAAATTATTAATTATGCTTACTAACCTACTAATTGAACCTATTTGTATGAAGAAAATTTGCAAAATTTTATCAAAATTCAATATAGAAGCATTACACTTATTGATTAAACAATACGATATCGAGTTTGTTCCCTATAAGAAAGGGACACCGAGGTATATGAGGGTTAGAAAAGGTCCGAGAAGGTAGAAAAAGACCAATACTTAAGGGACCCTCATAGCAACTAAGACCCCTAAAACATTTTTCTTTAACGTGGACCTTATATTATTATGATAAGAAATAAAAAAGGTCCAGTTTCCATTCTCTAATTCCGTAGTATTATCATTTCCTGGCCAGTTTATTGTCAAATGTAATCAAAAATTACAATCAGCCAGTAGGATATAATATTATGTCAAATGAACTTACGAGGTTCCGCATTCGCTACAGCCAGATATACCTGAAATAATAAAAAATACAGATTAAAAATTATAATTTTACTTATGAGCGTTGCTCAACCGCTGTCAGGTAAAACACTGACGGACTATTTATTAACGTTGTTTCACGAGTGATTAGTAAAACAATCTTGTCTTCTTCATTCTAATGATAAAAACATGATGTAGAAAGAGAGATATATACTTAACACTGATTTCTGTATGTTCTTCTAATAACACTAATAGTAAAAGGTACAATATGAATGCTTTAAAGAATATGACACGCTATAAAGACAATTTAATGGTAAGTACACGGATATTGGTAATAGATATACTGGTTTAATTGTAATAACAAACACAGGGATAAACGTACTTTTGCATTTATAATATTAGTCTAATGTTAATTTATAACCTAAAACATATTGCGCAGTGCAAAACAAAATGGCGGACAACGAGCGCCATATCTATTAACAAAATATATCCGTCTTAATCTTCCATTCTATGTTTATTCTTAATAATCTTACACTTTTAATACAATAGTCAATACACTTCACTGGTTATTAAAAAAAAAACACTTGCATACAACTTTTAATCATATAACATCTTAAAATTAAATATTATTATTACGATATCTAATATATAAAAATCTCGTGTCACGGTGTTTGTAGTCGAACTCCTCCGAAACGGCTTGACCGATTTTTATGAAATTTGTTATGTATATTTGGGAGTTATGAGAATAGATCGTAAAGTATATTTCATACCGCTAGCTGATAAGGGTTAGGAACACCCTTATCAGCTAGCGGTATTTTTTCTTCAGAATATTCAGTAGATATCATTTATATGGCAGAACAACGTTTGCCGGGTCAGCTAGTGTTTATATAAGTATAAAATATTAATTAATAATAAAGAAAAAATATTCCATACATTAATTACATAACAAATTATTTGTATATTTGATAAATTTTCAAACTTATGAGAATGTGCGATTCAATATATTTAAGCAGATTTAAATCATTATGAAATGTGTGCGTTTGCGAAGTGTATGAACGTCTATTTATAAAACTTCTTTTAAATTATATATTTCTATAAAATCATATTGGATTTATGTAAAACAATTCTTATAAACAAATGACAATTTAGTATTGAGGCGATTCTTCTTGGTAGTATAAAATTCTGTAATGACCATATTATTACGTTTAATTCTTTTAAAATGCTGTAATGTGCTTGTAAGAATCTACTTAATTAAAATATATTTAGATTTTTAATAATTTAACATTTAATATTGAAAAAAAAACAACAACGTGTTACTTAATCTATAACAGAAATTTAGTGTTTTTTTTTATTGCAAAATTGTACCATGAGTATGGGCATTTTAGTTTTCAGCCCAGTAAAATTAACAATATTAGTTTTAAAATTAACCGCAAGATTCGAATCCTACACAGATAAACTATCGAATTTAAAAAATAAACTTACATAAAGCAGCGCCAAAGCTACGCAAACACGAAAAACGTCCATCGCTTTTCGCGAGGAGACTAAATTTGTAATCCGCACAATTTAAAATTAATCGATGTTTTATATGACAATTTTGTTTAATTTTAATCACCTGTGTAAATTTAATTGATTGCATTGGTAACCGGCTCTCATTCTCTGTTATTTTTCGTTATATTGTGTATAATATTATAAAGAGCGAATGGCTTAATTTGATACGGCTTAATGAAATTGTTTATTTAATATTTCAAGGAAAAATTAGATTTGTAAAGCGTCATTCGCGTAAGTTTTATTGATAATAGCTCCGTATGGTGTTACTCGCGTTAATCGACACAGCAGTGCTAATCTATAAGAAATCCATTTACGCGTGAAATTTTGACAACCGACGTATGGTATAAACAATTTTGATGCGTGTGTTCTTGTAATGTTATAATTAATGATTAAACGAACTTACCTGTACGTGAATTTCTATCATAATTATACGAGCGCTTTGTCCGAAGAGATTAGCATCACACCCACCCCCTTTCCCTTATAATAAATTATTTTTTATTGGACAGTATTCATTAACGAGAAGTTTTATATTATTTTTACTAATTTTGGTGATCGTTTGCACTATATATGCTGTCGTCATCGCAAGTAAAGTTGATTATTTTTTTAATAATTCACAAAACTTAATGTAATGTAATGTCGTTAGGGTACCAGTTTGGTAAGTAGTTAAGAACAATATATATGCCCCGTGTAGTATCATATTTAGGTAACGGAGGACTTAATCGGAAAACCTCTTTAAAGAACCGTTTGATATGATCATCATATATTATTTCTTGGCCAAGAAGTGGAGAGAGAGCCGACCGATAGCTATTTAAAGTTCCATATTTTGCACCGGACTTATGTAATTGCGTTAAAACATTATGATATTTGTTACGGATCCTGGGTATAAATCAATTTTATTGATTTTGCAAAATATAAACCATTTTTTCAGGTATGTGTCATACTGCTTAACTGAATTATTTGAAAGTGAGGCCAACATTATTGGTATAGAAGCTAGAGGTATTTCACTGGTGGTAGGGCTTTGTGCAAGCTCGTCTGGGTAGGTACCACCCACTCATCAGATATTCTACCGCAAAACAGCAATACTTGATATTGTTGTGTTCCGGTTTGAAGGGTGAGTGAGCCAGTGTAATTACAGGCACAAGGAACATAAAATCTTAGTTCCCAAGGTTGGTGGCGCATTGGATATGTAAGCGATGGTTGACATTTCTTACAATGCCAATGTCTAAGGGCGTTGGTGACTACTTACCATCAGGTGGTCCATATGCTCGTCCGCCTTCCTATTCTATAAAAAGAATATTTCTTTTCAGGAGTGACGTCCTAATAAGACCCCGGCAACCAGGGTAATCTTCCGATGTACATCTCGATTGTTGGAATGTGAGATATTTAAAGTGTCTGAGGGTTTGATTATAAGGGGATCTAAAGTCAATAGTCTTTTAAATAAAGGGTACTACCACGTAAAGTACCAATATCTTTATGATTTGTTGAATATATTCATTTTCGCTTAAATAAAATGGCCGAGTTAAAAGCGATAAATTGCAAATTTATTTACGGGAAATTTCTCTTTTATTAGCTTTATATTCAATAATGATATAAAATTGAAATTTTAAAGTTTAATAATTACAAAGGCTTGAAGAGTAATTTCTTTTAAATTAATTTTGAAGATTATTAGTTTTAATTAACTTAAAACCTTAAAAAAAATGATAAATCTAATAATATTAATAAAAATTAAATAATTATTTTTAAATGTAAATTTTATACAATAAAATGTTAAAGAAGAATAAAGAATTCGAATATAAATAAATAATATTATTAATCTTGTTATTACAAAAAAAAAAGCCGAGATGGCCTAGTGGTTAGAACGCGTGAATCTTAACCGATGATCGTGGGTTCAAACCCGGGCGAGCACCACTGAATTTTCATGTGCTTAATTTGTGTTTATAATTCATCTCGTGCTTGTCGGTGAAGGAAAACATCGTGAGGAAACCTGCATGTGTCTAATTTCATTGAAATTATGCCACATGTGTATTCTACCAACCCGCATTGGAGCAGCGTGGTGGAATAAGCTCCAAACCTTCTCCTCAAAAGGGAGAGGAGGCCTTAGCCCAGCAGTGGGACATTAACAGGCTGTTACTGTTACTGTACTGTTGTTATTACAAAAATAATTGAAATAATACATATATTATTTAATAGAAGAGTAACAGTGTATTTAATTCATATATATGTAAAAGTATAATTTAAGGGGAACTGATAACAACCTAGGCTCTCTACCGTCAACCTCACCTGCTCGTGCTACATCCTGCTAATCAACGAACGAGGCTCTGGCGACCGAAATCGTGGCGGTATAACCACACAAATGCTGGAATCCGAAAATACAAATCCTGATAGCGGGCAGCAGCGCTATTAGTGAAAGATGTCCAGCCACTGCGGTCACCAACCCGCCTGCCAAGCGTGGTGACTAAGGCAAAAACCCCCCTATGAGCGACGACAAAAATTCACGGCCCCCAATTCCCGGTAATCACACTATTCCTGGCCACGGTACCGGCCATGGTAACGGTGCGATGGGGGGTGCTAAGAATCCCCGGGCTACGGCAGGGTACCACAAACGGCGACTGTTTCTGGCCACGTATAATGGACGCTCTCTGCGGCTGGACGAACATCTGACAGAATTGGAAGTAGAGTTAAGTCGTATTAACTGGGATATAGTAGGTCTATCAGAAGTCCGAAGACAGGGCGAGGACACGATGACACTAGATGCCGGTCACTTACTCTACTTCCGAGAAGGACACCAACCATCCCAAGGTGGCGTCGGCTTTTTGATCCACAAGTCACTCAGATGCAATGTCGTGGAGGTTGGCAGTGTGTCGGCGAGGGTGGCATACCTTGTCTTAAAGATAACCGAGAGGTATGCCTTGAAGGTTATACAAGTGTATGCCCCAACGTCTACATACACTGACGAAGAGGTCGAAGCCATGTACGAAGACATAGTGAAAGCTATGTCTCGTACCAATACCTTCTACACAATTGTTATGGGTGATTTCAATGCCAAAGTGGGAGTACAAGAAGATGGTGAATCGAGGGTAGGAAAATTCGGCTATGGGCGCAGAAATCATCGGGGACAAATGCTGGTAAACTTCCTCGAGGCTCAGCGATTATTTCTGATGAATTCATTTTTCCAGAAAAAGCCCCAAAGGAAGTAGACCTGGCGAAGCCCCGATAACATAGCGATGAATGAGATCGACTTCATTTTATCCAATAAGCGCCAAATATTTAGGGATGTCTCCGTGATCAACAGGGTAAACACTGGAAGTGATCACCGCCTGGTAAGAGGCACCCTGAATATTAACACTAAAATAGAACGATCGCGGTTAATGAAGTCGACTCTTAGACCAACTCTGCCTCAGGTCGAAGCTGGTTGCGAAAGCTTCCAGCTGGAACTACAGAACCGATTTGCCATGTTGGAAACCAGGTAGGGCATTGACGACGCCACCAATGGTCTGATGCGTGTCATCCGCGAGGTAGGCCAGAATTACTTTCGACAAAAGAGCAATGGACGTAAGTCGAAGCTCTCAGGCGAAACTCTGAACGAGATGACGAGGAGACGAGAACAACAGAACATGACGCCATCTGAGTGTCAGGCACTTAACAGGAAGGTTAAAAAACTAATAAGGCGTGACACAAGACGAGCGAATACCCGGAATATTGAAGATGCTATAGCACTCAATAGGGGCTCAAAGGTTTTTGCAAAGTCACATACCTCCTGTTGTCACCTGACAAAACTCAGAACCATACAAGGCACAACCGTCACCTCAAAACCAGAGATTCTAGCTGAAGTCGAAAAGTACTATGGCGATTTATACTCATCACGAGTACCTCCACTTGAGTCCCACAGTGCGGATGACCCACGAGCCAGACTAACACGCCATCTATCAGACGATCTTCCCGACATCGATTTGGGCGAGATTAGGATTGCTCTCGGGCAACTTGGAAACAAAAAGGCTCCAGGAGATGACGGAATTACCTCAGAGCTTCTCAAAGCAGGAGGCACACCAGTTCTGAGAGAGCTGGCTAACATCTTTAATTCCGTCCTCCACAATGGTATAACACCGAAGATATGGAGCAGAAGTGTGGTGGTGCTGTTTTTCAAGAAGGGCGATAAAGCTCTTCTGAAAAACTACCGCCCCATTTCACTTTTAAGCCATGTTTACAAATTGTTTTCGAGGGTAATCACGAATCGTCTTGCCCGAAAATTCGATGACTTCCAACCCGTGGAGCAGGCTGGGTTTCGAAAAGGCTTCAGTACCGTAGACCACATACACACACTAAGGCAAATAATACAGAAGACCGAGGAATATAATCAGCCTCTATGCCTAGCGTTTGTGGACTACGAAAAAGCCTTCGATACCATCGAGACCTGGGCTGTTCTGGAATCCATGCAGAGATGCCTAATTGACTGTCGGTATGTCCAGGTGGTAAAGTGTTTGTACGAAGCCGCAACCATGACCGTCCAAGTACAAGATCAGAGCACAAGACCAATCCAATTGCATCGCGGGGTAAGACAGGGAGATGTAATATCACCGAAACTCTTTACCAATGCATTGGAGGACGTCTTCAAAACGCTCGATTGGAACGGACGCGGCATTAATATAAATGGCCAACACATCTGCGATTTGCCGACGACATTGTCATCATGGCGGAGACTCTGCAGGATTTGGAAGAGATGCTAAACAGCCTGAGCGATTCTTCAAGACAAGTAGGTCTCGGGATGAACATTGAAAAGACCAAAATTATGGCAAACCGTCATGTATCCCCGAGACCAGTGGTCGTAAATGGCTCTCCACTTGAAGTTGTGCAGGAATATATCTACCTGGGCCAAACTATACAACTTGGCCGGCACAACTTTGAGAAGGAGGCTAAAAGAAGAATACGTTTGGGCTGGGCGGCATTCGGGAGGTTACGTCATATTTTTGAATCGTCGATCCCACAGTCGCTTAAGACCAGGGTCTTCAATCAGTGCGTCCTACCTGTAATGACTTACGGTGCCGAAACGTGGACACTTACCGTAGGACTGGTCCACCAATTTAGGGTCGCTCAGCGAGCAATGGAACGCGCGATGCTTGGGGTTTCTCTGGCAGATAGAATCCGAAATGAGGACATTCGCCAGAGAACTAAAGTCACCGACATCGCGCTTAGAATTAGCTCGCTGAAGTGGAAGTGGGCTGGTCATGTCTCCAGGCGCATTGATGGCCGATGGAGCCGACACGTGTTGGAGTGGAGACCACGCTTAGGCAAACGTAGTGTAGGACGCCCTGTGACAAGATGGGCCGACGATTTAAAAAAGGTGGCAGGTTCGGGATGGATGCGGACTGCCCAAGATCGGGATGGTTGGCGTTCTATGGGGGAGGCTTTCGTCCAGCAGTGGACGGCAAAAGGCTGAAAAAAAAAAGTATAATAATAAAGAAAAAGCTAGTTTTATATCAAATAAAAAAATTAACTATTATAAATGTTGGAAGTATAGAATTATAGAATTAATACAATTTCTACATCAAAAATTAAAAGGATTACTGTAATTAGAGAAAAAATGTAAAGAAAATGGAATTCGTGTTAAACAAATAGGATCAAATCCGCATTCGAATGGGGAACATTTTTCTCGGTCTATAAATGATTTTTTTGAGATAATAAATGAAATTATTATAAATAAATAAGAAATAATAATAATAATTAATGATGAAAAAAGTAAAATAATAATTATTTATATTAATAAAATATTAATCATTTGATTGGAAGTCAAATATACTAAATATATTATATAAACAGTTAATTTCCTCATCAGTAAATAGAAATATAAAGGAATAATCATACAACATCTACAAAGTGTCAATATCATGCAGCAGCTTCAAATCCAAAATGATGATTTTTTTGAGGAGTGATTATTTAAATGTCGAATAAAACGAGTAATTAAAAAACTTGTTCCAATGGACATGAAGTCCATGAAATCCTGTTGCTATGATGAAAATTGATCCGTAAATTCTATCTGCAATAGTAAATAGTGCTTCTAAATATTCATAAGCTTGAAGAATAGTAAAATAAATTCTTAAAATAATAGTGATAAATAATCTTCGAGAGGTTTGAGTAAAATTATTTTCTATTAAAGCATGATGAGATCATGTAATGGTAATTTCTGATGTAATTAAAATAATTTTATTTAAAAGAGGAATTTGAAAGGGATTAAAAGATATAATATTTAATGGAGGTCATATTGCTCCAATTTCAATATTATGTGCTAACTTCTATGAAAAAAAAGTTCAAAAAAATGAAATAAAAATAATCTGAGATCATAACTAAAATTATTCCTCATCGAAGACCATTCGTTTTCACAGAGCCGTTTACTCTAAAATTCAAGAGGATTTAAATAATATCAATTGGGATAATATTTTATGCATATGCAAGTCAGTCGACGACATGGTTGCAGTATTTTATGAACAATTACAAGTTCTAATTCGGAAACATGTACCTAAATCAAGTCATCGTATTACTAAATATCCATTCTGGTTTAGTTACAGGCTAATTAACTGCATTAAAGAAAAATATAAATCCGTAATCCGTAACAGCCTGTGAATGTCCCACTGCTGGGCTAAAGGCCTCCTCTCCTCTTTTTGAGGAGAAGGTTTGGAGCTTATTCCACCACGCTGCTCCAATGCGGGTTGGTAGAATTCACATATGGCATAATTTCAGTGAAATTAGACACATGCAGGTTTCCTCACGATGTTTTCCTTCACCGTAAAGCACGAGATGAATTATAATCACAAATTAAGCACATGAAAATTCAGTGGTGCTTGCCCGGGATTGAACCCACGATCATCGGTTAAGATTCACGCGTTCTTACCACAGGGCCATCTCGGCTTTTTTTAAATGAATTTCTGCATTTATAAAAAATATAAATGCAGAGTCAAAATTCGTAAATATAATAATCCACGTGATATTCTAACGTTCGATTTATTAAGAAAAAGATGCAATAAACTTTTAAAGGATTCGTACTCAAAGTACTTGGAGCGTCTTGAGTTATCATTAAGGTCTAATCCTAAGCTTATTTGGTCCTATGTTAAACTGAAAAAAAGGCAATTAACACATACCCAACTAAATTAAATTGCAATTCTAATGTGGCTACCCAGGGTGAGGACATATGTAATCTCTTTGCTAAACACTTTTCCTCAGTCTTTAATCGGTCTGTATCTATTTCTCCTCAGCCTAATCCTGTTAAGGCCTTAACCGTTAATAGTTGCCTTTACTCTCTATCATTCTCCTCTGGCCAAATCCTTAAAGTTTTAAAAGGTCTAGATTCTTCAAAAGGGGCTGGTGCGGATGGTATACCAGTATTATTTGTTACCAAGTGTGCTGATGAATTAGTCAAGCCACTTACCTTAATCATCAACCGATCACTGAGTACGGGTGTCTACCCTTCAGCTTGGAAGGAAGCCTTGGTTATACCATTGCATAAAAAAGGTGATAGGGCTTGTGTAGAAAATTATAGACCGATATCTGTGATCTCAGTGTTTGGTAAAATATTCGAACTTCTTGTATACCCGTGTATCTTATCACAACTAAAGCAGACAATTACCGCAACAATACGGTTTTTTGAAGGGCCCGTTCTACCACAACTAACCTTGTTTCATTTGTTGAAGACCTTACTGAAGCCGTGGATAGTGGCAACTCCATTGATGCTATTTATACCGACTTACTAAAGCCTTTGATAAAGTTAACCATCATAAACTGTTGCAAAAACTTGAATCGATTGGTATAACGGGCACTCTTCTTAACTGGTGTGGGTCTTATCTCGACAATCGCAAATCAACTGTGGTTATTAATGGCTACGCATCTAACCCCTTCATATCTCACTCTGGAGTACCTCAGGGATCCCACCTGGGACCTTTACTGTTCAACATCTTTATTAATGACATTTGTTCATGTTTCAGATGCCATACTTCTGCAGAGAGATTTAAATAGTTTGGTGTCATGGTGTCACATAAACGATATGAGCTTAAACACTGAAAAATGTTTCGTTATACGATTCAGTAGGAAAAAACCACTTTCGTTAGATCGTACACCATCAACAGACATTTGCTTGCAGAGGTGGACAATGTGGGTGATTTAGGCATCATTTTAGACTCCAAACTGCGGTTTCATCTTTATGTGGACACTATAGTAACTAGGGCTTTCAGGGTTTTGGGTTTTGTCTTGCGAAATTGTAGGGATTTTAAAAGCCTCAGACTATTATTACTTTATACACTGCTTTAGTTCGCAGTATTTTTAGAATACGGTAGCATTGTATGGAATACTCACTACGATATTTACAAGAATAAACTTGAAAGTGTACAAAAAAGGTTCTTATGGCATTTATCTTATAGTCAAAATTTAGCTAAAAAGCTGCCAAGTTACGAAAATAGACTCTCACATTTTAAGCTTCTTTCTCTTTACGATCGTAGACGCGTCCTCGATAACATTTTCCTATATAAGTTATTGAACGGAACTGTCGACTGTAGTTACCTCCTTTCTAAAATTATGATTCGTGCTCCTAAAAAGACCTCTAGACCATCTGTGTATACTCCCTTCATTGAAAAACTTACTCACTCCCGTCTGGGGCGCTACTATCCAATTAACAGGCTAATCATCGATTTTAATAATATCTACAAAATGCTCAATAATATGATTAACAATAAAAAGGAGTCAAACGAAGCTCTTAAAATTGATATTTTTAATGACAATTTGAATCAGTTTCCTAAAAAAATATCTTTTTTTTTCCTCAATAATAATGTATAAATTTTTGTTTTTAACATCTTTTTCTTTATGTATTAATGTACCTCTTAATTTTGTTTGCTTTTAATCAAATAATTAATATTCAAAAATTTTAAATGTTCTCCGATATTTATATTTTACTCATTTTATACCAATCAAGTGATAATTTTATAATAATTTAATTGTTAATGTCTTTTCTATTTGTTACAAGTATTTAAAATTTTTAAATTATTATTTTTTTAACTAGAAATGTTGATATATTTTACAACACCTATAATTTAGGAGACACTTGATTTGTATAACGTCATGTTTGGTTTGAAGGGTGAGTGAGCCAGTGTAATTACAGGCACAAGGGACATAAAATCTTAGTTCCCAAGGTTGGTGGCGCATTGGCTATAAGTGATGGTTGACATTTCTTACAATGCCAATGTCTAAGGGCGTTTGGTGACCACTTACCATCCACCTTCCTATTCTATAAAAAAAAAAAAATGTTTAAAGACTCAATTGTATTTATTAGTGTACTTCTTGTTGGTGTTGATATTATAAATATAAATAAATAAATAAATTAGAAACTAAAATTCCTTCCAAGAAAAGAAAGAAAGTTCCTTCTCTGCAAATATTTCGTCATCATTGATATATCGTTATTAAAACAATTAAATAACCTAAAATAAGAAGGTTTATGTTAAAACTGTGAAATCATTTTATTGTTCCTGTAACTAATGTTATAATTCCAATAGCTCCTGTTAAGGGTCATGGTCTATAATCAACTGTGTGAATGGATGATTGTGGCTTATTGCCATTAATTAGTTTCACTAGAATAAAGCGTCCTAAGAATAGTAATTACATAAGCTTGAATAATAGATACTGCTGATTCTAAAATTAATAATAAAATTTGAATAAAAATTAAATAAAATACTAAATGGGTATATTAATTCCTGTTCTTCTTAAAAGGGTAATTAATAAATGTCCAGCAATGATATTAGCTATTAAACGTACAGCTAAAATTCCGGGTCGGATAATGTTTCTAATTGTTTCAATTAGTATTATGAATGGTATAAGAATTATACCTTGGTGTACCTTGAGGAATAATATGAATAAATATATGTTGAGTATTATTAATTCATCCGTATATTATAAATCTTAATCATAAAGTTAAAGATAATGAAATATTTAAATGCCTAATTCTTGTAAAAACGAACAATAATTCCTTACTTTACTTTTTTCCTTATGTCTGAAAAAAGTCTTAAGACATTAGTCCTTATGAACAAAAAGTAAAGTAGTAGTCCTTATACATAAAAACTTCACAAGGCATTATTTTGACAAGCGCTGACGAAACGTTGTTGGAAGCGAATTAAAGCTGACCGACTGTGGCGGGAATTAGAAGACTTGTTAAACTCCACAGGTGGAGGAGTAGTAAAGTCAAGAGTCAAATGGAAAAAAGTAAGATTCTAACAAAAACCACTGTAAAAATATCATTTTATGGTTTTCTATTATTATCATTCATTCATTTTATTATTTTCAATCAGCTTACTTTCATGACAAAAATTAACAAATAATGTCCAGTTAGGCAGACTGGAAAACTACGACTAAGAAAAAAGCTTTGGCAATACGTGGTGAGGCTTCTGGTACTGGTGGTGGTCCAAGCAGCAGACAATCTCTCACTGCTTCAGAAGAGAGGGTGTTGGGCATAATGGGTTTGACTGCTGTTATTGGTCAAGCTGGAATTAAAGAGAGAGGCTTTCATGCTAGTTTATTTTTTTGCTTGTGATCTTTGCTTGTTAGTGTAATTTCTTCTATAAACAAGTGCATTAATGTTCTTCTTATTTTTCAGGCTCCACCATCAGAGATAAACTCTCTACCATCCCCGACCAGAGATTCTGAATCTACAGTCTGTCCATCACAAATATCTGCCACAGATGAAATTATGTTGGATTTTATTCCTTCTTATTCTATACAAGGTACCTTTTTTTTTTAAAGATACAATGTGTTGCTTAAGCAAATCAATTTAGGCACAATTTAACATGTAATTATTCATTTTCAGCAACAACATCAGCATTTACAGCTCCTTCTTCACTGGCACATCCTCCATCACCTGTGCCAACGCCGCCGCCCGGCACTACATCCGCGCCGATGCCGTCAGCGACGTCGCCTACCGCGACCACGTCACGGGGGGCTCCGCAACGGCGGCGACATCGGGCAAGCCCGTCGCCTGCGGCGTCGCCCACCACATCCACGCCACGGCGCCGCGGGCTGCTTCGAGCACGTATACGCCGGGTTCAAACACACTTCGAACGAGTCACAAGCGAGTATGTGGCTGTTGAGAATCACCGGCTGCAATTAGAGGTAGACCGGGAGAGAAATAACCATCAGAGGGAGCTGGATTGTATTTTTAGTAGACAATACAGGTACGTTAATTCATAATCCTGATGTTACTATTCCTATTGATCAAAAATTAAACATTGAAAACACAAAACAAGAAATGATTAGTCATAAAAAAATAACTGCAGTTAAAGCAAATCATAATTCTTGTAGTAGTAGTCAATATTCATCTACTGATTTTAGTGGGGATAATACTGATTGACAATACTTACGATTTGGTGGCGTTAATAAACATATTGATATGAAAATAAGGTTAGTCAGTCAATCGCTATCAATTTAGGAGAATATTTTATTAATCAAAGTAGTGTAAAAGGAAAAATTACTAATGAATTAACTATTAAAATTATTGATTTAATTATTAATAATAAATATATTTATAATTTCATATTAAATATGCCATTTGCTAATGATAATACAAGTTATGTTATTAGTTATGTTTTTGATAGTAATAATAATATTATTGAGTTAAATTACAATCATTATAGTTATGATAAAAGTAATGCAAGTAATTTTGATACTCATGTTAGTCGTGGCCCTTTTGCTTCAGTTGATTATACAGGTGATATATATATGTTAATTATCAAAATTTATATTATTTAATTAATAATCAAGATAATTGAGATGAACTTTATAAGTATTTTACTAATGGAAACCTATTTGATTATAATAATATGGACCATGAAATAGGTGATAATTGAACTTTTAAAAATTATTGACACTTAATATTTAAAAATAACTTAACAATTTTTTTAAATAATGTTGGTGTTAAGGGCTTAATAATTCATATTGATCGTTATGTTCGGAATATTCTTCTCGGTGCTTCTGAAGGTTGCTTTTGGAGATGAGTGGAGATGATTGAGAACAGCAAGGCGTCCACTTACACACGCGAACCGATGGTAGGCTGTACAACATCTCAATGCTCAAGTCCAAACGCCACAGGGAGGACCTGTTTGTAGATAGTCTCCTCTTCGCTGACGACGCTGCCTTCATTGCTCATGACCAAGCTCAACTCCAGAGTCTAATGGACAAATTTGCCAGAGCATGCGGCCTCTTTTCAATGTCCATAAACTGCAAGAAGACCGTTATTTTAGCGCAAGGATGTTTAGAGCAACCAGTCATTTTGCTTAAAGGCGCACCTTTACAGGTAGTTAACAAATTTTGCTACCTTGGGTCGCATTTGTCGAGCAATCTCTCGCTTGATGCAGAGATCGACTTCCGCATCGGCAAAGCGGCCTCTACGTTCGGGAGGCTCTGTACAAGGTCTTGGGATAACAGACACCTTACGGTAAAAACGAAAATGCTTGTTTACCAATCATGTGTCCTAAGCATACTCTTGTATGGAGCAGAAACGTGGACAACGTACGCAAAACAAGAACGCCGAGTAAACTCATTTCACTTGCGCTGTCTTCGGAACATTCTGGGCATCACATTGCGGGATCGCGTGATAAACGAGTCTGTTCTAGGCGAGGCACAGCTGCCTAGCATCACGGCCATTCTCAAAAAAAAAAGTTACGGTGGCTGGGGCACGTGCATCGAATGGATCAGACTCGTCTGCCAAGGCAAATACTACTGGGAGAGGTTACGGATGCGAAAAGGTCTGTTGGGCGGCCTATGCTCCGTTACAAAGATTGCGCCAAGCGTGATATGGTTGCGTTTAACATCCCTAGCAATCGATGGGAGGAACTGGCAGAGGACCGTGCCAAGTGGCGACGCCTTATTCACGAAGGTTAATCAAAGCATGACGATGCCTGGTTTGAATAACTAAAAGAAAAACGCACTAGGCGTCATGAGCGGGCTTCAAACCCCCGCCCATCTGGGGGCACGTACACTTGTCGGGAGTGCGGCCGAAGGATCCTCTCTCGCATTGGTCTCTTCAGTCATGAACGCAAGTGCCTTCGCGATGCTGCTTAAATCATCTGTCAAAGATGCAGAGGCCTATCATGTATGGTACAGACATGTGACATCCTTCATTAGTTGATACATTTTATGTTAAAAGTATTTCTCAATGAAATTAAATATTTGAATATTAAATTTACTTTTTAAAATAAGCATCTTTTATTAATATTTTCAAATAAAATTAATAAAGTGTTACATTTACTATAGATAAACAAGATAATTCTTTATAAAATAATTGTTTTAGTATCTTTAAAAAGGAAAGGAGAATTTAAAATGAAACAATTACAAATAACATTAAGTGCATTAACATCATTAAATTTAGCAAGTAGTAGTATTATTAATACTATTGATGCTACTAATACTACTGTTAATAAATTATTAACAAATAAATCATCAATAAATGATTCTTCATTATTTAATAATCAATATGGTTATTTAAGTACCTGTGATTGAATTACTAATCAAATAGATAATAAGTATTATAGTTATGATACTAGTCATGCTGATTATTTATTAAGTGATGGTAAGACATCAGCAAGAACATTATTTACTATTGAAGATAAAGGTGAATTAATTTATAAAAAGAATGCTGTAATACCACCAAAAAATAAACCTCAAGTTGATGCTACTAAACAAGAAATGATTAGTCATAAAAAAATTACTACTGTTAAAGATAAAAATAATCCATACCGTCCATTTGCGACGACAATGTGATATTTCAAAAAATCGATTTTTGGTTTTTTAGAAATTCGGAATCGCAATATCGCAATCTATTATCTGTAAAAACGTGATGTTTTTTACTCTAAAAATGACGGAGCTATGAGAGAAAGAGTCTCAAATATCACAGTGTAGCACTATCTCATTCAGCGTTCTCGTTGACTTTAAGAAAGTGACAGTTCAATTGTCCCTTGTTAGTGCTAGTGTGAAGTGCTTGCAGTTTTCGTGAACAGCTTGATAGTCGAAGTTATCACATTTTTGGTGAACAGGTAAGTATAATTTTGATCTTTTTTTCTTCTTTTCGACAATGTAATGTATCATTTTATCACAGTGTTTTTGTAAAATATGAAAAAAAAGATGTAGTTAGTCCTGAATAACACATTTTTCTAGTAAAAATACTAAATTACATTGTGATAACTTGAATAGTAATATTGAAGATGTTAGAGCGTTTGCTCTCAAGCGAAATGTGATTTGGGTTATTTGTTGATGTGCTGTTATTCCGGAATACTTTCCAATTAGGTTATGAATTTATTTACACATATAACTTTATATGTGTTAAACAATAACTTTTTATTAGTATTTTATTTGCAGATGGGGTCGAGATCAAAACTAGTGGCACAGTTACCAAAAAGAAAAAATAGTTCTTTGTCATCATCGTTCCATGAAAGTTGGTAGAACCTTTAATATAACTTAACTCGAATAAAGAACAAATTACCTGCCCTGCTGTTTATGCATTTTTGCAGACAGCGATAACTCAGTGAAAGACCCAGATTACCAAGTTGTACAAAAAAACCAAAGTTAACATTTACTTTAGACGAACTAACCGACATTTCAACGGCATGGTGGACTAAAGAAAATTTGCAAGCAACCAATCAAAATCAAGAAAGGTTCGGCCAAATATAGCAGATTTAAATAAGGTCGATGTAATATAACAGATTTACATGAAAATATACTAAATAATACAATAGATGAATCATACGCCACTCGCAAAGAAATGCCGAGCCAATATAAGTCACGTCACTTATATTGGCTAAAACGCCAAACGACAACACCTTCTAAATTATAAATGGAATTTGGGAAATATTGAAAGGCAATGGTAATTATGTCAGAGTTGATGGGAGCGGAACACTAGCTTCAAAAAGAGAAAATATTGTATTCTTTTGTCAACACTTTAGCTATAAACAATCGGCCAATAGAACTGCATTAAAAAAGAAAAATAAAGAAACAAAAGGTCTATTTACTTAAAGATGGATGTCTGTTTGGATGAAAGCTGGGGGCCTTTTTTGGCCGCATCTACCATTGTGGAGGGTTTGCCCATACTCGCCGCGCTGGGCAGGCGTGTTGGCGAGCGCAGTAGGGGAGGTAAGATGTTTATGGGGGGACGCTGCTGCCCATCCCCCCTTTTCCCCCTCCCTCAGTCGCCTCTTACGACACCTACGGGATGAGATTGGGGGAGTACTATTCTAAGCCTGTACTCCACGGCCATACAATATACTCCGCCAAATAAGGCCGAAGAATCCACAACAAATTTCAAAGAGCATAGCGACAGTAGCGATGGGCACGGTAACAATAACAACCAGATCCGAACCCGATACGGGCGACTCATCAAGCCTACAGTGCGATTTATGTCTGCGTAATTAAACTTCTTATAATTATCCCTACTTCCTCCCGGTATCTTTAAAGTTTAGAATGTACCAATTCATATATTTTATATTAATGAAAAATATATTTTTTTTATTATATAATTGTAGTAGGTAATTAAATTTTGCATTATATTTTGTTAATTTGTCTACTTTTGTAATAATATATCACAACGTTATTTTTTTTTTTTAAAGGAAGGGAAGTGTTGTGTCTACGTGTTATATTATCACTGGTCATTGTATCGCCCTCTAGAATCTCCTTCGGCATACAGGCCAATTGTACTGCTGAATGAGACGGGCAAACTCTTCGAGAAAATTATCGCTGCCCGTCTTGTTCAGCATCTCGAGGAAGTGGGACCGGGTCTCTCAGAGGCTCAATATGGGTTCAGGGCGGGTCGATCAACCATCGACGCCCTGAACGCCCTAAAGACCCAGACCATGGAGGCGGTGGCCCGAGGGGACGTGGTCCTGGCAGTATCGCTGGACGTGGCGAACGCCTTCAACAGTCTTAATTTCGAGACAATAAGAGAGGCGCTTCAATATCATGGGGTGCCTTCCTATCTTAGGAGGCTTCTTGGGGCATACCTCCAGGATCGGATGGTCCTCTGGGAGGAGAGCGATGGGCGAATTGTTCGACGTCAGGTAGACTGTGGCGTTCCACATGAGTCCGTTCTCGGCCCAATCCTGTGGAACGTCGGCTTTGACTGGCTCCTGCGGGCACCTGTCCTTCCCGGGATGAGGCTGTTCTGCTACGCGGACGACACTCTACTCACGGCGACGGGGCGAAATTTCCAAAAGGCGGCCATCCTGGCCGAAGTTGGAACGTCGCTCACGATGGACCGGATAGAAATGTTGGGCTTGAAGGTCTTCATCTCTAAAACGGAGGCCCTCTTATTCCACGGTCCACGTCGGGGTCCCCCTCGTGGTGGAGCGTGTATCACAGTCCAAGGGACAGTGATAAAGGTGAAGGCCCAAATGAGGTATCTGGGTCTGATCCTGGACGCAAGATGGAGCTTCAGGCAGCACTTTATCCAATTGAGCCCGAAACTCATTAATGCCGCAGCCGCCTTAAGCTGCCTCCTACCTAATGTGGGAGGACCGGAATCACCATGCCGGTGATTATACGCCGGTGTACTGCGCTCCATGGCGCTATATGGTGCACCCATATGGGTAGACGCTCTCACCGCTCGTAATAGAGCTCTTCTGAGGAGACCGCAGAGAGTTATAGCGGTGAGAGCGGTACGAGGTTACCGTACGGTGTCGTGGACGGCGGCGACACTTCTTGCGAGTGATCCGCCCTGGGAACTCCAAGCCGAGGTACTCGCGGAAGTGCATCGATTTCGGGTGGAAGCCAGGGCGAATGGCGACCGTCTAGGATCAGCAGAGGTGGGGCGAATCAGGTCTGTAGCCCAACAAGCTCTCATTCGCAGATGGGAGGAGGATCTGGGATCCCCATCAGCAGACCTGGCGACAGTGGAGGCGATCCGCCCTCGCTGGGTAACAAGAAGGAGCGGCACACTTACGTTTAGACTGACGCAGGTGCTTACTGGGCACGGCTGCTTCGGTAAGTACCTGCATGGGATAGCGAGGCGGGAGATATCACCCTCCTGCCATGAGTGTGGTGCGCCACTGGACACGGCACATCACACTTTGACGGAGTGTGCTGCGTGGAGGCCCCAGAGGCATACCCTAGCGGCGATAGTTGGTGGAGACATCTCGCTGCCGAGCGTGATTAATGCTATGCTTGGCAGCGAGAGGTGTTGGATGGAGATGGTATCTTTTTGCGAGTGTGTTATGTTGCAGAAGGAGGTCGCGGAGCGAGAGCGAGAGGCGAGGTCAGCCGCCGCTGATTCGCTCCGAAGAAGAAGACCCGGGAGGAGGCGCCGACGCTATGCTCACCTTCTTCCCCCACCGTAAGCGCCGCTGGGGTTAGGGGGGTACTCAGTACCCCGAGAACCCCCTGAGAATGGAGGCCGCTTGAGCGGGCCAACCGTCGGTGCGTCACGGTAGGATGCGCAAGCGAGCCCCTTCGACAAGACAGAGTGGGTACCGCTGGTTTTTTAGTGGGTATTCCGGCGCCTTCAGTGCCGGCGAGCCCCACATACCCCCCACCTCATGTGGGGGAAACGCGTAAATGCGTTTTTCCAGCGAAAAAAAAAAAAAAATAAAAATAAAATCAATGGTCATTATATAATATCTTTATTACTTCGTGCAAATTGACTGGATGACAATCACGTCGGGGTCACCAATTTGCCTAAAATGTCTTGTGGTTGACGTAATAAAAAGGTAATTGGGTGTTGATATACATATGTATTGCAATATTATAATTTACAATATTTATTGCGACGAAGTTACAGTGCTAAGTTTGAATGGCGACTTGCGACAGAATATATAATAATTTATTAATGTACTATGTAGCATATCGAATATCGCTTTGTTTTTAGGTGCAATTATGGACATATATATTTGCTTACATTAACAAAATATATAATACAAGGCACAATATAATTTCAGCAAACAACCCAGCTATTGTATCAAGTGTGTTATATTTCGCTGTAAAATAAACTATTTTTGATTTATTATTTTTAGATTTTTGATTTATAAATCTCCTTATGCACTAATTGTAGGTAATTTAGATAATTTACAATGTATCATATCCGTTCGGAAAAGTCGCCGGAAAAGCTGGTTCTATGGGTTGTGCGAGGCAGGCAATGCCTCGACACGGTAGCGCAAGAAAGCGATCCCGTGGCGCTCTGGCGAAAGTATACCGCTGGTATTTGGTAATTCATTGGCTGGTAATGGGTATTCCGATGCTCGCACTCAGCGCCTCGGACAACGGCGAGCCCCACATACCCCTCCAGTGTGCCCTGTGGGGGAACCGCGTAATGCGTTTTTTCAGGGTAAAAAATTGCTGTTGTGGATACATCGTGGTGAGGATGGAATTCGCACATAAACCAAGGAGTGACAAGGACACTACGGGGTTACCATATCTAGAAAAATACTAAAAATAAAACAACAGATACAATTTTAAAATAATTAATTTATTAATTACTTATCGCTTTGGTACATTATATTCAATACACAACTATTACACGATCCGAACAAACTATTTATAATTTCAAAGCAAATATTGGCAGCAAATTCGAACTTTACTTAAACACTGCTCTCTCTCTTTCTATCATTAATCATTTAATATTAAAAAGAAGAAGACGCATTGCTTAACTGACCAGCCGCTAAACGTTTATAAGGATCGCTCAACGACTGGACTTTAATATAAATTGTAATTTGTGTTTAACACGCATTAAAATTAAAATCTAACGTTAACAATTCGAATTTTAAATAATTTTGAATATTGAATAGATTCGATTCGTCGAACATTCGAGAATTTAAATTATGCAGTTGAGAAAAATAAAAACGCCTTGAAGAAGTAATATTTAAAAACAACTTGTCAGCGTGAAACAGCGTAACTGTTCTCTACCTACCGTTTACGTTGAAGCTATTATATTTTGCAACTACATTAATTTAAATACAGCATTACATTAAGTATAAGCTGCAGATAACACCGTCGTTAGAATTAAAACAAATTGTCTTCGAAATTTGCTGCCATTTATAATATCTTGCTTAAATTTCTAAACAAATCGAAACAGATCTCCAAAACTTTCACGAAGAAAAAAAAAACTATGAGCCAATTCAGAAATTATTCCAAACTGGCTCATCGTTCAATTGTAAAGTTAAATTTCGAGACACATAGGTACCACTATTTACTACGTAAAGTAACAATTTATGATAGTGAGCGATGCCTTAAATAAAACGAATGAGTAAAACGGCTAGAATTCACGCGTGAGCCGAAACAGAAATTACGTAAAGACACGCCGTCATATATAAATATATATTTTTAAACAATGAGATTTTTCATCATCTTGCGAAGAATGTAAGGAAAACAATACATAATCATTGGATTTGATTGTTTTTGAGATATATATATATAATATGCGGACGGATGATAGATGTATTTTCTATAATTATTATAATTGTCATAATGTGTGTGAAAGAAAATTAACAGGCTGTTACTGTACTGTACTGTGTGAAAGAGTGTCCAGTGTCAGAGTGAATGTCCCACTGCTGGGCTAAAGGCCTCCTCTCCCCTTTTTGAGGAGAACGTTTGAAGCTTATTCCCCCACGCTACTCCAGTGCGGGTTGGTTGATTCTTCCACATGTACATTCCACACATGTGGGAGAATCTCAGTGAAATAAGACACATGTAGTTTTCCTCACAATGTTTTTCTTCACCGTCAAACACGAGATGAATTATACTCACACTGTTGCTTGCTCGGGTATGAACCCACGATCATCGGTTAAGATTCACGCGTTTTAAACAGTTTTTTTCACGCTGTGCTCCCTTGGGCGGGGTAGGTTGAACCGGGTTATGTGGGATTCTTACCCATTAAAACCACTGCGATGGCGTCGTCGGCACAGATCGAAGAGGCTGCGGGATCGTGTTGATATAACCCATCCATGCTATGCTCCGCTTATGACTCGGCGGAGCAGAGCTCCGGCTTTTTAATTTGTAAACAATTACACATAACAAAAAAAACGCATTGGAGCAGCGTCGTGGAATATGGTCCAAACTCTCTCGAATGGAAAGGACTTAGCCCAGCATTGGGACTTTAACGCGTTGTTAATTTCCTCTTTAAATATGAACACAGACAGAACTCTTTATTTAAATTACAATATATATTTAACAAAACTTATAATACTAATATTGCATGTACATACCTGTAAGTATATATGTATTATACGATAAAATGGTATTTAAATTTGATGTATGAACTATAAACTGAAACAAATATTTGTGTCTTTGTGTTTGTTGTTATTAAAAAAATATATGTAATTAATGTAAATTCATTCTTTGCAAGACAATAGCTTCGAATTAAAACGACTTAACTACCATTGAAAAACTAAACTAAAACTAAACATATAATTAAATGCATTTTGGAATTCCTTAAACCTATTCTTATTATAATGAAGTCAACGAAATTATTACCTTAACGTTATACACATAAATACTATATTTGTCAAGACAAAATACAAGTAATAAGATCTTTTGAGCTATTCAAATTAATTCCACTAATTAAATTAAAAAAAAAAATTCTAAAGAGAATGTACTAGATAATATTTATCAATTCCATTTTCAAAATTTGTTTTTTATTACAAAATACACGAAAAAATTGTGACGTCATTATTGTTATTCATTTCAAATTATAATTGTTATTATTATATACTAACATTGGTTACATATCGAGTAAAATAATTTATTACATCTATAAAAAGAGAGAAAATTTCTAAAACGGATCATAACTCTATAACGAATTATATCGCTCTGTTATAATTGTCTTTTTTTGTTATTTTTAGTCATAATACATGATCCACATTTCTAAAGTGGCTCATGATCCAGAAAATAACTTACAAAACATAAAAGACAATCGTTTGTGATTCATTAATAAGTCAATTGTCTAACGAAATTTCTAAACATAAAAAAATAACAGTCTTAGATCATTTGGCTTTGTTTATGATCCGGTACGGAAACTTACGGTACATATTATGATCCAGATATTACATAATATATATAAACATAATTCTATAACTAATCTATCTGGAAGATTACAGTCGACTAGTCTAAATTCAATGACGATTTGATAACATTTATATAAGGGTATTGTTATTACATAATATATATATATATGACTGTCTCGTTGGTCTAATAGCTTGATATAAGGCCGCAGACCCGGAGGTCCTGGGTTCAATTCTCAGGTCGGGCCAATAAAAAGTTATCGGGTTTTTCTGTCATAAAATTCTCAGTAGCATCCCGAAGTCTGGAAGTGTATACACTCCCGTGCCTCGGCTAGGACGTAAAGCTGTTGGCCCTTCGATGAACTTTCCGGTCGTGTCGGATTGCCGTCCCATCGGATTATGAGAGTTAGGGAATAGAGAGTGCACCTGTGTTTGCGCACACACTCGTGCACTACAATATCTCCTGCGCAGTTGGCTAATCTCTCTTGAGATTGGCCGCCGTGACCGGAATCGGTTTGGAGGACATTGTATATATAAGTAATCAGTTTCTTCCCTAATCTCAATTGAAACTTACATGAAAACCGGTGATAGCATTAAATTGAATATAATATTGTTAAATACAGATTAAAAAGTGCATAAAGCCTATACGAATAAACATTGATTTGAAAAAATAAAAATATTAAGGTTATAATAGCGATGATAATACATAACGAATTATATTACATAAGGGATATTACTTCATATATATACTTTGTTTACCTAAAGTGCTAAACATGTATAAAGTAAATACGAAATTGCTGAATTGAAATTTGAACAACAGATTATATATATATATATATATATATATATATATATATATATATATATATATATATATTGGTGGTAGGGCTTTGTGCAAGCTCGTCTGGGTAGGTACCACCCACACATCAGATATTCTACCGCAAAACAGCAGTACTTGGTATTGTTGTGTTCCGGTTTGAAGGGTGAGTGAGCCAGTGTAATTACAGGCACAAGGAACATGACATCTTAGTTCGCAAAGTTGGTGGCGAATTGGTGATGTTAGCGATGGTTAACATTTCTTACAATGCCAATGTCTATATTGGTGACCACTTACCATCAGGTGGCCCATATGCTCGTCCGCCTACCTATACTATAAAAAAAAATAGTTCCAACCACTATTACGATAGGACGTTTCGAAATTGAACGGCTTACATATAAGTACCGTTAGCATCGCTAGTAAAATTAATTTATTTGAAACATATATGTGATATTTTAATACAATTTTATAGATATATATGATATATCAATAGCTGGCTTTTGCTTATCTGTTTGATAGACACAAAAACAAACCAGAATTTTTTCATATTATAATAATATCCTGGGACATTATTCACACACGGCCATCTGATCCCAAACTAAGCAGAGCTCGTACTATGGAAACCAGACAACTGATATACTACATATACTACTTTTCTTTTGTAAATACATACTTTATATAGATAATTACACCCAGACTCAGGACAAACAGACATGTTCATGCACAGAAATGTCTGTCCTGGGTGGGAATCGAACCCACAACCTTCGGCGCGAAAGGCGTCAACCGGCCCGTCGCTCGGTGGTTGTGGGTGGGGTTGAACGAAACCCTACCCTACAATGAAGCCTGGTAGTATACCACAAGTCTTCTGAAGACGAGGTTTTGCCCAAGAGTGACGTAATTACTTGCTTTTCTTTTCTATAAATGGTGACATATTACCTTTTTTATTTTCCATTTTCGTTTACCGATTAAATATTTATTTCATTACACAATTTTATTCTAAAACTAATTTATTTACATTAAAAAAAATTAGGGCAGTTTATAATAAGACAGTCTTTTGGATGATGATTGTGAAAAAAAAACTTTGGCTTCGGTGGAATCGGAGGCGTAAATAGAAGATGGCTAATATGGCGGAGAGCGCCATATTATATTATAATGTCATGAAAAAGTAAACTTAAAAAAAACCTTTTATAATTATAATTTCGAGCCTCATAATAGCGTCTATTATTTATACATAAAATATTGTTATAAGCACTTTTTGAAAGAAAAAAATTTGAGTGCCACATTCTATAGGTCACTTTTTTAGTGCAACATTTTTGACGCAAACCGCACGCACCTTTCGAGAACATTAAATTTTAATTTCAAATTTAAGTGCAACGTTTGTCTGCAACGTTTCTGACGCAAACAAAGAATCTTCCGAGAAGAATAAATTTCAAGTATGATTGCAACGTTTTATGTGAAACGTCTGAGTACAACGTTTCTAACGCTAACAAAAACCTTCCAAAAAAAATACTTTTCCAATATGAGTGCAACGTGTAGCGTCTGGGTGCAACGTTTCTGATGCACCTTACAAGGTAATTAAATTTTAATTTAATGTGAGAGCAACGTTATCTGTGTAACGTCAGGATGCAACGTTTCTGACGCACCTTCTAAGAAATTTTTATTAGATTTTCAAATAAGAGTGCAACGTTTTATGCGTAACGTCTGCGTGCAACGTATCTAGCCCAAAACGATTTACAAGTCTTCCTTTTATTGATTTAACCTGCATTCCTACAGAGATTATTATCAAAATCCCCAAAACAATTGTTACAACAAATAATCAAAATGTATGTTTGTCTATTAAGACCTTAACTCCAAAACAACGAATTTAAAACAACAAAATATTACGAAACAGCTTTCAATTATTACTTTCTTTTAAAATTGTAAAGTTTTTCTTTAAATTCTAAATTCAAATCAATTACAAAAATCGAATCTCGAATCATTATACCAATTTTGATGGTGTTCCAACAATGTATAGCTTCAGTTAGCGGATGTTTCTTTCCTGCCGGTGAACGAAACGATCGATCTGATCCCCTTCACGGATGTCTGAAATGGGAAATGTTTATTAAAATCGGCTTAGCATTAAATAGACGCAATATCATTGGTCTTGAATAGTCTATGACATTATGAAAAACAAAATGGCGTTTTAAAAGTTGTTATAGGAACTTTGTAAGTAAAATTAAAGTGTATATAAGTAGTTAAGTTTGACGGGCCGGTTGGCGTGGTTGGTAGATACTTGCCTTTCACGCCGAAGGTTGTGGGTTCGATTCCCACCCAGGACAGACATTTGTGTGCATGAATGTTCATGCACACAAATGTGGCGTCTTCGGTTCTAGGATCTTAATTTCCTTAATAATATTATAAATGCGAAAGTTTGTTCATTAGGCTTCAGGTCTTAACTACAAGTAAACATCTAAGCGCTTGGTACAGTGAGATTTCGAGCGTCAGACGAGTAAGAGTAAGATTTCGAGCGTCATGACGTCAACGTAAGATTAGTTTTTGTGAGTGATTTATGTGTGCGTGAGATTGACACGCGCTCACATGTTTACACAGTGTGGTTGGTAGATACTTGCCTTTCACGCCGAAGGTTGTGGGCAGCACACAAATGTCTGTCCTAGACAGATCCACGTGATTGGTTGGTGTGTGAATAATGTCCCGGGATATTATTATTATTCCCTAACTCTCGTAATCCGATGGGACGGCAATCCGACACGACCGGGAATAATATCCTGGGACATTATCCACACACGGCCATCTGATCCCAAACTAAGCAGAGCTCGTACTATGGAAACCAGACAACTGATATACTACATACACTACTTTTCTTTTGTAAATACATACTTATATAGATAATTACACCCAGACTCAGGACAGACAGACATGTTCATGCACACAAATGTCTGTCCTGGGTGGGAATCGAACCCACAACCTTCGGCGTGAAAGGTAAGTATCTAAGTGTGTTTGCGCACACACTTGTGCGCTATATGTCTCTTTCTTGGGATTAGAAACCATTCCACTATTGGACTACATATTATATTGTAATTTCTGGCGCACCTTCTTCTTGGAGCCATTCAAGTAATCCTTGTACATCTCCGACCTGAGGTACCTGGAGTAGCTGTCAGACTTCATCAGGTGATAGACGTGGGCCTGGAATGATAAATGATTATCACACTGTTAGTGCCGCAATATTATTTTTCTTATACATATTCATATGTGTTTCATATATTTCACCAATAGATGGCGTTAGTAGTATTTTAAATCGCGCTATCGTCGAGCTTTTTTTAATAACATAACCTATAATTAACATTTAATAAACTTACCTGCGCTTGAATATATGTTTCATATATTTCACCAATAGATGGCGTTAGTAGTGTTTTAAATCGCGCTATCGTCGTACTTTTCTTAATAATATAATAACATTCAAAAACTTACCTGCGCTTGAATATATGTTCCATATATTTCACCAATAGATGGCGTTAGTAGTGTTTTAAATCGCGCTATCGTCGTGCTTTTCTTAATAATATAACCGATAATTAACATTTAAAAACTTACCTGGGCTTGATCGAAGCAGTATCTATCGGCTGTACCGGACTCCACCTTCGCCCTTGTCAGTTCCCTGGAAGAAAAAAAAAAAGTATTATATTTAAGTGAAATTCATATGATTATTTATTGAGACGAGCTTTGTTTGAAGGATTTTAATTGTTGAAAAACAATGTTACATCGTTAATGCGCCACCAACCTTGGGAACTAAGATGTTATGTCCCTTGTGCCTGTAATTACACTGGCTCACTCACCCTTCAAACCGGAACACAACAATACCAAGTACTGCTGTTTTGCGGTAGAATATCTAATATGGTGGTACCGTAGACGTGCTTGAACAAAACCCTACCACCAAGTGGTGGTGTAGGTCCGTATCACTTAATATTTGAAATCAACTTTCGAACAATTAAAATACTCAATCGTCACACTTGCTTATTAATTGTCATAAATCTACCACCGGTTCGGAAATAAACACCTCAGACCTGAGAGGAACCGGCGAAAGAAACTCATCGGGGTTTCTTTTATATTAATATAATAGAATAAATTATCTTTTTTTTATATAGAATAGGAAGGCGGACGAGCATATGGGCCACCTGATGGTATTTGGTCACCAACGCCCATAGACATTGGCATTGTAAGAAATGTTAACCATCGCTTACATCACCAATGCGCCACCAACCTTGGGAATATCTATACTTTTTTTTAATTTGAAATAACCTCGAGGCGTTCGTTTCAATCCCAAGGTGTGCAATCATTTAAAAATTCATTAGTTCTGTAATATCCTTTAGCACACAAGCGTTCATTAAAGATTCTTTTAAATTTCACAATTGAATATTTTTGAATGCTTTCTGGAATCCTGTTGTAAAAGCGTATACATTGTCCCATAAAAGACTTACTAACCTAATATTTAAAATAATAATAATAATAATGTCCTCCAGACCGAATTCGGCCACGGCGACCAATCTCAAGAGAGATTAGCCAACTGCGCAGGAAATATTATAGTGCACGAGTGTGTGCGCAAACACACTCTCTACTCCCTAACTCTCATAATCCGATGGGAAGGTAATCCGACACGACCGGAAAGAGTTCAGGCGCAGGACCGACGGCTTTACGTGCTTTCCGAGGCACGGGAGTGTACACACTTCCAACTTCCAGACTCCGGGCTGCTACTGAGAATTTTCTGACAGGAAAAACCCGATAACTTTTTATTGGTCCGACCTGGGAATTGAACCCAGGACCTCCGGGTCTTCGGCCTTATATCAAGCCACTAGACCAAAAAATGATAAAAGAGCACTATCTTGCTTCATGAAGAAATACTGCAATTAAATATTTTATTTATTATGTAAGTATCTATAGTATGTAAATGTATATATTTATAATGTGTATGTATATTATATTATTATATAATTATATAATTATGGAATATTTATTTATGTATCGTATATATACATATATATATTGTATCTATTTTTTTTTATGTATTAAATAATTTGTACACCCCTACCATCCTATCTCTCTCCTCTACCAAAGGTTGCCTGGAAGAGATCGCTGTTTTAGCGATAAGGCCGCCTATTGTACATTTTTCTTTTCTTTGTTTTTGTTTTACTCCTATTATTTTTGTCTATATTGGTGTGCAGTAAAGAGTATATAAATAAATAAATAAATAAATAGACCAACTAAATAATCTACATATTATTAATAGTTAGTGGTTAGAACTTTATACTTGTCCATGGTGTTACGAGTATGTATTTGAGTGTCTAACCTGCTAGCAGCATCTATGTTGACTGGTGACGGAGCATCAGACGCGAAGTACTCCTTCCATATCTCCTTGGCACGAGACGACACTCTCCGAATCGGCAACGCCTTCAACTCCTGAACCGCCAGCCAGAATCTGAAAACGGCACAAATGTTATTGAAGGGAGGGGAGGGGGGGGGGGGGGGCAGAAATAATGTACTTAATTTTTTGCTGTCACGCTTACGCTTATTTATTTAAACGAGAGAGAAGGAAGATATGGCGTAAATAGAAAGAGACATATATATTTTAAGAAGACATATATATTTTCACTACTATCACTTACAGTACCGCTTTATGCGCAATATATATATATATATATATATATTGTTATATTTTGGGACAGCCTGTATATATAAACTTACTTGAGATTCTCGCCACTGAACTCCTTGCTGAGGAACTTCGCGAAGTGCTCCCTCCCAGGCGGGTCTCGGAGAAGTTCCCGGAGACCGAAGGACCAGCGCCGGACGCGACGCAACGGCAACGGTTCCTTGCTGGAATATATAAACCCGTGGGTTTGAGGTCATATTCTGCGGGCAATGTTCAAACAAGTCAAAACTACTAATATCGTTTAGTTTTTGTTTCATCAAAATTAGTTCAGTCTATCGAAAATTATAACAACTTAAAACTTAGATATATATGTAATATTATAAATGCGAAACTGTGTTGCCATACTAAACTTGTTAACATATAACACAAACTATTTTAAATACATTTAAAATAAAATGTTTACAGTAAAAAAAATTTTTTTTTTTTTGTCAACAGTACTAGCTGTGCCTATGACGTCATTTTTTAACGGGTAACGACGGTTATGTCGCTGAGATACACTTACCACGGGGGACAGCTCGCACTTAATAATTACCTATAATATAGTATGTACTGTACACAAAAAAAATACAATAAATAAAGTGTGAACACGTAAGCTCGTGTACCGATCTCACGCACACATTAACGCACTCAGTAGTAGCAGTAATAGCCTATTAATGTCCCGCTGCTGGGCTAAGGCCTCCCCTCCCTTTTGAGGAGAAGGTTTGGAGCTTATTCCACCAGTGAAATTAGAAATTAGACACATGCAGGTTTCCTCACGATGTTTTCCTTCACCGTCAAGCACGAGATGAATTATAAACACAAATTAAGCACATGAAAATTCAGTGGTGCTTGCCCGGGTTACCCACGATCATCGGTCAAGATTCACGCGTTCTAACCACCGGGCCATCTCGGCTTTTTAACACACTCAAAACAACTGATCTCACGCTGACGTCACCACGCTCGTACTCTCAGTTACCGCGTATCGCGCGCTCAGATTTATACAGATAAAAAAAAAATTTAAGACAAAGAGCCTTATAACTATGATCACAGAAACACATTAGCAGGAAGCATCGGGCTAGTACTATTTTACATAACTTTGTTATCTATGGACAATAATATCCACAGATAATACATACACGTCATAGCTGTCACGCGCTTCACCTGGGTCTGTAATTTATAAATTTATTAGTTGATGGAAGGAAATTCACCATTGCTTCTCCTGGTCCCAAAGCTCCGTCGTATCACTTATCCAGGGGTTCGGCCATTCGGGGGGTGTTAGGAAGGCATCATATTCAGAATACTGCTCACAGTATGATATAAACCTGAAACATAAAAAAATTTATAACACCTACCGGTTTCAAATGTAGATTCTACCGAGAACCGGCACCAACGATTTCAATTTTTATTTTTTTTATATATTTGCCGGGAAGGTAAATGACTCTACTCCACCTGATGGTAAGTGGTAGTAGAGTCCAAATTTCTGTACTAGCCGCCCCCGCCTTGCCGGCCCGCAAGATGCCTCTTCACGCCTCGTTAGAAGGAACCCGGGTTGTAAGTGATGGGGAACACGTGAGCTGGTAAGGAATTCCATTTTTTGGAAGTGCGACTAAGAAAGCAGTTGCCAAATTTCTTTGTGCGCGATGGAATTTATGTCACAGTTAAGCGGTGGTATGAAGGAAGGGGTGAATTATAAACAGAAATTACGTACATAAAAATTCAGTGGTGCTTTCCCGGGTTCGAACCAACGTTCATCGGTTAAGATTCACGCGTTCTTACCACTGGGCCATCTCGACTTTTTTTTATTAAAAACTATTAAAAACAATCACATTTATTTATTCTGTATCAAAATCGATTCCTAACTCAATACCTTTATTATCTTTATATATTTTAATATTATTATTATTATATAAACACGATAATAATAATTATTAGCCCAGCAGTGGGTCTCGTTACTTACATTTCCGCGACTTTGCTCACTCGGACGTTTCTTCTCTCCATACGGGCTTTCAATACTGCCAGCTGTCTCTTCGCCGCCTCTATCTGTTGCTCTATGGTTTTCTCAACTTCTATTGCCTCTGGTTGGGTTTGGGACGTCTCCCCTAAAAAAATTAAAATTAAGTTCACTTTTAATTTACATATAAAATAGGCAGGCGGTCAAAATATTAATGGTTAATATTTCGGTGGTGACCACTTACCATCGGGTGGGCAATTTGCTCGACTACCAATTTATACTCTTAAAAAAAACTGTGAGGAATTTCAAGTCAATCGCACAGATAATTTAAGAGGTCTCGTGATGAGTGGTATTTCGCATAGTAATAATCTGTTTTTTTTTATTTTCTTTGTTGTTATATTTGTATGTATGTATATTTTTTATTATTTATTACGAATACGAGTTTCCGCTCAGCCTAAAGGTCGATTGTTAGAGAATTTAGACATTAAGTCCGCCTTTTGTCATACTTTTTTTTTTTAGAGAATAGGAAGGCGGACGAGCATATGGGCCACCTGATGGTAAGCAATCACCAACGCCCTTAGACATTGGCATTGTTAGAAATGTTAACCATCGCTTACGCATTGGTGAAACGCGCCACCAACCTTGGGAACTAAGATTTTATGTCCCTTGTGCCTGTAATTACACTGGCTCACTCACCCTTCAAACCGGAACACAACAGTACCAAGTACTGCTGTTTTGCGGTAGAATATCTGATGAGAGGGTGGTATCTACCCAGACGAGCTTGCACAAGGCCTTACCACAAGTAAACTAGACAATGTGATGACCAAAAAGTTTTTAAGTAAATAAATAATAATAATAATAAAACTCACCGTTCTCCCTGATAGGTATCTCATTATTCTTCTCAATATTCTTCTGTATCGCATCTTCACTTTCCTGTGCATTCGTTATTGTCACTATTGGATTGTTCTGAAAAAAAAAAAAACGGTTCGCTTAGTTAGAATCGTTTTAAAATCAGACTGACCTCCGTGACGTCACACGTTAGAAGGTCTCCCAACAAACGTTACTATAATACAACACACAATATATAATATAGGGTAAGTAAAATTAAATGCAATTTTAATTATGGATTTTAATTATATTATAATTTTGTAATCATTGAACAATAACATATTATGATAGCAATAAATAATGTATGATAATTAAATTGAAATTTGAAATTATGATAGTAAAAAAACAGAAAAAAAAACCGCAGTATTGTTGTGCTCAGGTTTGAAGCCAGTGAGCCAGTGTAATTACAGGTACAAGGGACATACTTAGTTCCCAAGGTTGGTGGCGCATTGTAATGTAAGCGATGATTAACATTGCTTACAATGCCATTGTCTATGGGCGTTGGTGACGACTTACCATCAGGTGGCCCATATGCTCGTCCGCCTTTCTATTCCATAAAAAAAAAATTACTTTGTTATCTGTGGACAATGTTATCCACATATAACATACACGTCATAGCTGTCACGCTATAAAACATATTATCAATTTATCAACAAACAACTCGTAATACCTTCAAATTATGCTGCAGTATCAATTCCTGGCACTGCCGTAGCCGTTTCGCCTTGATAGCATTGATCCTGGAGAGCTTCTTCGGGTCCATTTCTGTCGTGTTCACGCAGCCCGGCTGGAATGTAAAATAAAATGACATTATACAGTGAAACCGTAATATAACGAGCCTCTTACTAACGATTTCCTCGATTTACGTCATATATAAGTCGAGGTGGCCCAGTGGTAAGAATGCCTGAATCTTAACCGATGATCGTGGGTTCAACCCGGGCAAGCACCTCTGAATTTTCATGTGCTTAATTTCTGTTTATAATTCATCTCATGTTTTCGATGAAGGAAAACATCGTGAGGAAACCTACATGTGTCTAATTTCATCGAAATTCTGCCACATGTGTATTCCACCAACCCGCATTGGAACAGCGTGGTGGAATAAGCTCCAAACCTTATCCTCAAAAAGGGAGACGAGGCCTTATCCCAGCAGTGGAACATTTACATATAAACTACGTCATACATATTTAATTTGTTCCTTAACCGTCGCAGAGAAACGAAAATTCATTACTTATTTTACCGAGACGCCGAGTGCGCCCCGAACATCGGAAAACCCACTAAAAAACCAGCGGTACCCTTTTCGTCTCAACGAGGAGCGCCACGGGATCGCTTTCGCTTCCGTGACGCACGTGACTTTACCGGTGGTAGAGCTTTGTGCAAGACCGTCAGGGTAAGTACCACCCACTTATCAGATATTATACCGCAAAACAGCAGTACTTGGTATTGTTGTGATCCGGTTTGAAGGGTGAGTGAGCCAGTGTAATTACAGGCACAAGGGACATAACATCTTAGTTCCCAAGGTTGGTGGCGCTTTAGCGATGTAAGCGATGGTTAACATTTCTTACAATGCCAATGTCTATGGGCTTTGATAACCACTTACCATCAGGTGGCCCATATGCTCGTCCGCCTTCCTATATTATAAAAAAAGCATCGCTAACCGATTAGGTCGCACTGTAGCATAGTTGTCATCAGAGCCAGCATTACATGTCCAGTGGTCTTAGTACGATATTTATTATTTATTCGATAGCGTTGACTTTAATCACGTACGGAATTCCGATTATTGTCACTAGATGGCGCTGTTTTAATTCCATACATAAAATATGCAAAGTAACTTGGACTAGACACACAGGCGTCCCAAACGTGCTTCTTTTACACCAATTTACTAATTGACCCATTAAGAAAAATTTGCTACGTGACCCTTTTATAACAATTAACTAGGTGACGCTTATAGACTTTACTAGGTGACCTTTGTACAACAATTTACAAAAGTGACCCTTTTACACCAATTTACTTGATGACACTTATAGATCAATTCACTAGGTGACCCTTTTTCGTCAATTTACTAGATGACCCTTTTACACCAATTTACTTGATGACCCTTTCTATAAAAAATTACCAAGTACTTGATAGTATATTTACCATCGGACGATGTACATCCCAGAACGCTCTCTCCTGGCTATCTAGAACTTTCCTCTCCAACTTATCCCGTTTCTTGTCTACCTGTAACACAAAAGAAGATAATCTAGTATTTTCACAAATGTCTATATCGTAACAGCCTGTGAATGTCCCACTGCTGGGCTAAAGGCCTCCTCTCCTCTTTTTGAGGAGAAGGTCTGGAGCTTATTCCACCACGCTACTCCAATGCGGGTTGGTGGAATACACATGTAGCAGAATTTCAGTGAAATTAGACACATGCAGGTTTCCTCACGATGTTTTCCTTCACCGTCAAGCACGAGATGAATTATAATCACAAATTAAGCACATGAAAATTCATCGGTTAAGATTCACGCGTTCTTACCACTGGGCCATCTCGGCACAAATGTCTATACTCAACTTTTTTTCAAATCATTCATTTTAAGGAGTTTTTTTTTCTTCAATAAAATGCCACCCTCATAGCGCTTATTTTATACATTGCTTAATTACATCCATTCTTAATAAGACCATTCACTAATTTGTACAAAACTCGCACTGGTTCTGATGTAAGGTTAGCGAGGACACTGTCACACGCTACGCTAACCTTGCTCTGCGCTTCCGCCTGCATGAATATGAACTCCCACTTCCTGCTGAACATCTTCTGCAACCTCGCGAGCGACTCCGCCTCGTAATCAGCCAGCTCCAGGCGGGCTTTGTTCTGCATCGTCCGCTTGCAGAGGTACACCGCTAGAAAAAAAATTATTACAATCGTATATTATGATTGAAAAATAAATATCATTTGTCCTTCTATTTGATTTCAATGTTTATTAAATAGAACAATATTACGGCGATTTAAAAACGCGTCGCGAATGCCCGACATGTTAACATTATGACGTCACAAAGTTGAAAATAAATATTTTTGTTATGACATAACTTTTTTTTAATATAAAATAACATATCGTCGCTTTCATGAAAGTGAACCAACGACCGTTGTATGATAATAAACAATTAAATAAATGAGATGGTAGATTCAAATCGACTACCACTTACCATAGTCCGTATTCTCCGGCTCCCACTGATTCGACGGCCAAAAGTACGGTGTCTGAAATCTAAAAGACATTAAATATTAAAACAACGAAATTTGACATTCTTGGTGGTACCACCCAGTCATCACAAATACTACCACCGTACAGCGATACTTAAGTATTGGGAGTATTGTTGTCCAATTGGAATGGTGAGTGAGCCAGTGTAACTGTAGGCACATAACATAACATTTAACTTCCCAAGGTTGGTGGCGCATTGGTGATGTAAGCGATGGTTAACATTGCTTACAATGCCAATGTCTATGGGCGTTGGTGACCACTACCATCAGGTGGCCCATTTGCTCGTCCGCCTACCTTATTAAAAAAAATGTTAGTGGCGCATTGGTGATGTAAGGGATGGTTAACATTTCTTACAATGCCAATAGTCTAAGCGGTGACCACTTGCCAGCGAGTATAACCTTTTAGTATGTGTGAGTGATACTTTACAACAGAATATTAAACTAATTCCACACAAGTTAAGAACGCTAACTGTTGTTCTATTGACTGCCTGCGCTCTTTCCATGGGGACTGGCTACCCCCACCATAATATATACATATAAAATCCTTTGTCCTGACTGACTATCAACACACAGCCCAAACTAGTGAGTCTAGAAAGTAAAAACTGGGAACATTTATGAAGTAAGCATACGCTAACAATTTTTTGGGAAACTTCAACTTTAAGGGGGTAAGTGTAACCCCTCCCGGGTTATATTTGTATGAGCTTTACACTTAAGAAATAGGGACTTTATATATTAATAAATTTGAAGAAAAAACTTATAATAAATTCGCTAAATTACTCCAATATTATTGTAAGCTAGTTTAAAGTCGGGGTTTTGCCTTCTTGTGGTATATTTTAGGTACCATATCTTTCAACGTATCCCTGACGAAATATCATGATGGTCAGTTGTGTAGTTAAGAGATGAAAGCGTAATTCGCTTTTATAATATTTACAGTAAGTAACAGCCTGTGAATGTCCCACTGCTGGGCTAAGGCCTCCTCTCCCTTTTTGAGGAGAAGGTATGGAACTTATTCCAGCACGCTGCTCCAATGCGGGTTGGTGGAATACACATGTGGCAGAATTAGACACATGCAGGTTTCCTCACGATGTTTTCGTTCACCGTCAAGCACGAGATGAATTATAAAAACAAATTAAGCACATGAAAATTCAGTGGTGCTTGCCCGGGCTTGGAACCGCGATCATCGGTTAAGGTTCAAGCGTTCTTACCACTGGGCCATCTCGGCTCTGCTTCTCGCTTACAATATTCATGTTAAGCGATTATACGTGACGCTGTCAAGGCATTTGGGCCAACAGCAACAAGTCAACTAGAAAACAAAAAAAAAAAGATTATACGTGTCGACTAACCGATAGTAAGTATTGTCGTTGCGGACGGTGAGGCAGTGATCGTCGATCGGGAACAGGTATCCGTGGGCAGCCAGCAGGTGTGCCAGGTGGAGGGACTCCCAGCTTTCCTCGAGGTTGAGGTATCGGCTCAGCCAGGACACCAGGTCGGAGCCGGTGAACACCTAGAACGAGGATATTAACACTTAAGAAAGTTGTACTTTGACCTGGATGGAGGTGAAATTCACTATCGATTTTTTCCTCGTTAAAAAAAAAGCTGCAGCCTGTTAATGTCATAGCTGTTACGCCTCGACTCTCTCAACTTAGTGGAGATTTTGGAGCTCCCCACTGTAAATGGCTTGGCCTGATTTAGTACCACCCAGAAGGGCCAAGTGGCGGTGAGTGAGCCAGTTTAACTGCAGGCACAAGGGACATAACACATAATATCCAAGGTTGGTGGCGCATTGACGATGTACAGAACGGTTAATATTTCTTCCAGCACCAATGTCTATGGGCTATGGCGACTAACTACTATCATACGTCACGTTTGCCAGAATTTTAATCGCATCAACTGGCAGTTCCTATTGGCAAAGTTGGCGCCAACATCATGACCAATCAGTCAGTCTGCCTTCCTAAAATACAACACAGTACTCACCGATGGTATCTTCGTCATGAAACTCTTGACCGTTCGAACAGGGACGCCGGTCGTCTCATCTTGCATCTTCTCTATGATAGCCTCCATCTTGAAAACAAATACAACCGAAGGATTAAAAATAAACAAACCTCAGATTTACGTATATCACGCGATTCGATAATTTAGGCGAGTGACAATATTCGTCTGGTGAGCTTTTTTAAAAAAAAATTATAAAAGTCTCCATCCAAATCATCTTTAGTAAAAAAATAACCTAATTGAATTCTTTTTTTTTTTGTAATTTTCATTATTACTCTATTGTTTTTTTTTATTTATTTATCTATAATGTACAGTCATTATTATAATATATAAAATTAAAATTAAAAAAACAAAATACACATTAAAAATTATAGCAAAAACACGCCGTCTAAAATATTGTCCTGTGGGGCTATGCGAACTTGGCACCCGACTTTTGAAAATCGTTTTTTTTTTCTTTTTGATTCTTATAGATATTCGTATGTAGTTTATTGTAATAAATTTTTAGTAAAAAAATTGGAGGACATCTAAAAAAATTCATCCCCCGGTTTTGCCGACACTCAAAATGAATAGTTGATTCTTGAAGTGAATCGTTTGTAGTTGATTGTAGTGAAAAAAAGCGTTTGTAGTTGAAGCAAAAAAAAAACAGTAAAAAAAAAATTTTTTTTATACTTTTTTACAAGTTTTTTTTCTTTCTGAAAACAAAGACGAACGATAATGAGATACACCAAGTTACTATAAACGAAATGACCGTTACTACCAACGAATAGAAAGTACTACAAACGAAATGAAGATACTACAAACGAAAAGAGGTTACTACAAACGAAATTAAAGCTATTAAAAACGAAAAGAGGTTACTATAAACGAAATGACCGCTACTACAAACTAAAAGAGGTTACTACAAACGAAATTAACGCTTCTACAAACGAATAGAAGGTACTACAAACGAAATGAAGATACTACAAACTAAAAGAGGTTACTACAAACGAAATTAATGCTTCTACAAACGAATAGAAGGTACTACAAACGAAATGAAGATACTACAAACTAAAAGAGGTTACTACAAACGAAATTAACGCTTCTACAAACGAATAGAAGGTACTACAAACGAAATGAAGATACTACAAACTAAAAGAGGTTACTACAAACGAAATTAACGCTTCTACAAACGAATAGAAGGTACTACAAATGAAATTGACGCTATTATAAACGAAAAGAGGTTACTACAAACGAAATTGAAGCTACTACAAACGAAATAAACAAAAAAATGTCCACAAACGGAATTATCGCTACTATAAAATAAAGGGACCTGCTAAGTGTTCGGTAATATATTACAATAATAAAATAATTCAAGAATCAAATAAGTAACGAGCATAAGTTATCTTGGCGTTATACTTGATAGTTTATTAAACTTTAAGCTACGGTTTGACCATTTATTAAAAAAGCGTCAAAACAGTCTGGTTTCATTATACATAAACGTATACACACAGATACTCCATTTTTCCACTTGGTGTATCTCATTATCGTTCGTCTTTGTTTACAGAAAGAAAAAAAACTTGTTTAAAAGTTTTAAAAAAAATTTTTTTTTACTGTTTTTTTTTTGCTTCAACTCCAAACGCTTTTTTTCACTACAATCAACTACAAACGATTCACTTCAAGAATCAACTATTCATTTTGAGTGTCGGCAAAACCGGGGGATGAGTTTTTTTCGATGTCCTCCAATTTTTTTTAGAGCTACTACAAACGAAAAAAAATTACTACAATCAACTACATACGAATATCTATAAGAATCAAAAAGAAAAAAAAAGATTATCGAAAGTCGGATGCCAAGTTCACATAGCCGTCCTATGGCATTGAATTCTTACATATCTCTAGATTTTTCGTGATTTACAGTATGGACTGGTGACATCTTATTTATTTGAAAACGCACATCTACGGTACATATATTAAACACTATAAATTTAGTAGCATATTTCGGTATCATATAATAATAATAACGTCCTCCAGACCGATTTCAGCAACGGTGGCCAATCTCAAGAGAGATTAGCCAACTACGCAGGAGATATTATAGTGCACAAGTGTGTGCGCAAACACAGGTGCATTTTCTATTCCCTAACTCTCATAATTCGATGGGACGGCAATCTGACACGACCGGAAAGAGTTCAGGCGCAGGACCGACAGCTTTACGTGCTTTCCGAGGCGCGGGAGTGAACACACTTCCAACTTCCAGACTCCGGGCTGCTACTGAGAATTTTCTGACAGAAAAACCCGATAACTTTTTATTGGTCCGACCTGCGAATTGAAACCAGGACCTCCGGGTCTGCGGCCTTACATCAAGCCACTAGACCAACGAATCAGTTTTCGGTAACAAATATCAAATATATGTACCAATTACAGATATACACAACACAACACTGACAGGGTAACCCATGCGTGCTAATACTGACTAATTATATTTTCTGATAGGTACAATGTTGGTTCAAATCCAGAGTAAACGGGTTACTTCTAGGCAAGCGTGCTACATCCTAGACATTCCATAGATATAGGGCACACCATCATACCATGTCGTGATATGGTGGTACGAGCGTTCTCACAAGAGTGCTACCATCAGGAATAAGACTAATATAGAGTTGGTACCTTTTTATAGACGAGGTAGTTGGGCGATTCCTCTGGTGATGGTATTGTTGACATCAGCGCCTGGACGCTCGGCGGCAGGTTGGCTATCATCGTATCTTTATCTTTCTTATCTTTCTCTTTGTCATCTTTGGTGCTCTTCGTGGTGTCCCTGAGGAAGTGAAAGGTACAGTACAGTAACAGCCTGTTAATGTCCCACTGCTGGGCTAAGGCCTCCCCTCCCTTTTGAGGAGAAGGTTTGGAGCTTATTCCACCACACTGCTTCAATGCGAGTTGGTAGAATACACATGTGGCAGAATTTCAATGAAATCAGACACGTACAGGTTTCCTCACGAAGTTTTCCTTCACCGTCAAGCACGAGATGAATTATAAACACAAATTAAGCACATGAAAATTCAGTGGTGCTTGCCCGGGTTTGAACCCACGATCATCGGTTAAGATTCTCGCGTTCTAACCACTAGGCCATCTCGGCTTTCCGGTGGAAGGTAGATATTATAAATTCGAAAGTCTGTCTGTTACGCAAGGCGAAGACACTGAATCGATTTTGATAAAATTTGCTATGAAATAAAACCCCAAGAACTCACACAGGCTACTTTTTTTACTAACACCCCACTCCTCCCCCTAACACGCGCGCGAACAGTAGTATCATAATTTATTTTTATAGAAAACGTAGGCGGACAAGCAAATACGCCATCTGATCAGAAATGGCCACAACCGCCCAAACTAAGCAGAGCTCGTACTATGGAAACATACACACAAATGTCTGTCCTGGGCGGGAAGTTTACCCCTGTGGGCGCGAAAGGCAAGTATCTACCTATCACGCCAACTGGTTCGTATGTAAACTTTCCTTATGAATCACTCTGTTCATTGGTGAAAACAGCATCAAAATCCATTTGGTAGTTATTTAGATTATCGCGTGCACACAGCAGACAGGGCTTTGTTTTATAATGTGCAGTGATTATTTTGCCCATAAAAAAAAATCAACCTTCAATATTAAATCAAAAAAAATATTTAAAAATAACAATATCCTAGAATTTATATTGTAGTAACGCTGCTACTAACCCGTATTATGTTGGTGGAATACACACGTGGCAGAATTTGAGTGAAATTAGACACATGCAGGTTTCCTCACAATGTTTCCCTTCACCGTCAAGCATGAGATGAATTATAAACAAAAATTAAGCACATGAATATTCAGTGGTGCTTGCCTGGGTTTGAACCCATGATCACTGGTTAAGATTTACACAATCCAACCACTACACCGTCGCGGCTATAATATAATAATATTTTTGTTAACTTAAAACCATTTACTTCTAGTAATTTTATAATTGAGTCTCTGTTACTTGAATGAATAAATTATTATTATTATTATAATATTATTGTTAATAAGCTGAATAAATATAAATGAAATAAAAATTGTATATATTATTGTATATATAAATAATACTGTTGTAAACATTTTGTGATACAACTGTTTGTATTACTGCCTTATTGAAAATATCCCCAAGTGAGCCTGGACTTTGCTTTACAAATAAATTATTCTATTTTAAGTTCGCTCCACTTATTTATTTAACATTATTAAAATTTAAGTGATATTAAAAGCAATTTCCTATCCTATTCTAACATATAAGACTTCAGAACCTATTATTTTGTTTGGAAATGCTTCAAACATATATAGTATTAGTGGGTTAGCTTCCTGCTGCGATACAACAATGGAATTACAATTACCAGATAGATATTACAATTGTATAATTATTAATATATTCATTCTATACAAGATTACGAAGATAATTCAGTTCCATGCTGCTTCTTCTTGAAAGTTTTGTTTTAATTATAAGCCAACCTGTTAGGTCACTAACGCCCATATAAGTTTGCACTGCACTACATTAACTATGGAAACTAAGATGTTATTACCCTTGTGCTTGTAATTATGCTGGCTCACTTAACATTCAAACACAACAATACACTTACAGCAAGTATTGCTTCTAAGTGGTAGAATAAATAATAATAAGAAATATTTGCACAAAGCCCTAACACCGAGTAAAAAAAATTAATTGGTAGTATGGCATGTTACACACTAGTGTCAACCAGAGTAGTATAGTGAGTTACCTGGAGGGGCCTTGCTGGCAGGCTTTCTGCGCCTTTTCAGATGAATTCATTGTAACCATTTTAATTCAATTTCCGTACTTCCGAGATGAACTTAAAGAGCCATGTCATGTGTACGTTTAATATCACTAAACCCACTAACACACATTGATTGGAATAAGAGTTCCACGAACCGTTAAACAATACACACGTAACAGGAAACAATTTTTTATAAATATTTATACACAAACATTTTAATTTTTTTCTTAAATTAATCAATTCATTTTAACGTCAAGGTGTTAATTTATAAGGTATCACATTAAATTATCTTATGCTACACAGTCATTGGGTGAAAAATAAAAACATTCACGTAAAGTTTTATATCAAAAATAGCTTAACACAAATTTAAAAGAAAACTAAATTTGTAATGAAATTTTGATTCACTTGACTAGGAATTATTAAGGACCTTTTATCTTTGGTTTTAGAGAGTATATTAATCGAAAAGTCTCGTACAATTTAATATTCTACTTCAATTACATTTTACTACTACGTTTAATTCATGAAAACTTAACATACACCCCAAGTAATTCAAACATTTTCAGAAATACGTCGAAATGTCAAAGTACGACAGCCATTAATCAGTTGTATTTTTTATGTGTGCACTTATTAAAAAGAGATGGCACTAATTGTTTGCGAGCGTTAGAGAAAGATGGGTAGTTAAGTCATTGTTAATGCGACTAAATGAGATAGTAGCCTACATTCATGTATTTTAGCTTAACAAGTGGTCACCTTAATTCTACCAATATGCACTAGAAGTTCGATAGCGCATGTGTTTACGAGTTTATTGAGCGCCTTTGCCGCTATTTTTAGATTGAGGAAATATTCAATTAAATGTTTTGAAATGATATTTTATTATTATGTATGCTACCTTATAAATAATAAGTCCCAATAGTATAATATTATTAAAATCCTTTCTCAGTTATCACGACAGACACAATACGTAGTGTATAAATTAATTAATAGATGGCACCACTTGAATTTAAATTAGAAATGAATTGATAAAGATTGATAATAAATTACGTTCACCTTTAGCCTTGACATTCTCGAAAGGTATTATAATACTGTGTAATATTATTACCTATTTAAAGAAAAGGAAGTACAAATTGAGATCGTCAAGTAAAAAAAAATATAGCTTATCGATTCATTTGAATTTAAATATAGAATTAATTATTATTGATAATTTTTTTAATCTATTTTGTGTATCAAAAATCACTTCATTCTGACAATTATTTATTTTATCTTGATATTATTTCCAACAACGCGATTATGTTTTAAAATAAATATTGTTAGTACGAAGTAGAATTTATATAGGTAATGTGAGATTTTACCAAAATAAGACCAAAATAGACAAAGGTAGTTGTTCAAACGGCCAATATTTTTATATTTTCATATCGACAAAAACATGAATCTAAATATATCTTGAAATAACGTTAAATACCTCTGGTAAAGTTGGTATTTAATCTAGCTTCAAAATTTGAATTTACAGTATTTTTAGGACTACGTGCTTAGCCCCGCTGGATCCATTCCTTCCATTTCACTAGAATCTATTTGAAAGATCCCTCAACTATACGACGGAACTTCAAATAATTTTGTTTTTATTAAGTAATTCATCTTTCCGGTTTTTTTTTTCGATGAAAAACTGCATGTGTCGTTTAATATTCTGCCATTAAGCCGCTGTGCATATGCACTCATCGCATCTACGTCTTCGTCTTAAAATAAGGAGAGCCATTTGCAAAGCAATGGAAAATTTCCGAACATTTACTTCCAAAACTATGTTAATTTAAGTAACATCATATTTTAACTACTATGTAATATTTTCATCATTAGTTATTTTATTTGTTGGCAATGGATAAGCTTTTAAAACAGAAAGCGTTATAAATGGCTCTATTGGTAAATTAAAAAAAAAAATTAACGCTTGTGTGCAAACAGTTATTATACAATTAGTGATTATGGATGATAGCACACTTTGGGAATAAACCGATCGCCTGCTGGCTATTTCGTTGTTATTAAAAAAATTAAAAAAAATATCCACAAAATTGGTTAAAAACAAATGAGATTTTTTTCGCCGGTATTCTCAGGTCATGTTTAATTTCGAAACGGTGGTGATTTTTAATTTGACAATAAATAAGTATAATGCTTCTATATTGATAAAAGATTTTTTTTTATGTTCGATTTGGTTAAATTGAAATAGCTATAATTATAATACTTATTTAATAATTATTGCTATTTGGCGGTAGATGAGTTTACACAAAGCCCACAATGAAAAATTGTATGCTGAATATTAAGGCAACAATTAATGAGCCAACAGCAAATGGGCTACCTGATGGTAAGTGGTCACCAACGCACATAGACATTGGCATTGCTAGAAATGTTAACCATCGCTTACATTGCCAATGCGACACCAACCTTCGGAAATAAGATGTTATGACACAGCAATACAAAGTATTGCTGTTTTGCGGTAGAACATCTGATGAGTGGGTGGTGCCTACCCAGACGAGCTTGCACAAAGCCCACCACCACCAGTAAAATCAATATATATAACTCACGTTAATGCAGATTTTAACAGTCTTCCATATTACGTTATAATTTTTTTATTAATTACTCGTGTCATTAAAATCAAATGCAATTTTTAAAACAAAGTGATTGTCGAACCGAAGTCGATTCCGCATGGTTAAAGGTCATTTACTTTCAAAACACGAGGCCGCCTGGAACCTTTTCCCTGTCAATGCACTCGCCACAGATTATAAAATTATTATACTACCAACTAGACCATAGTTGGTCTAGAAGAACGGAAGAGATCAAATGCAGGAGCAACGGCTTTACGTGCTTCCCAATGTACGGGAGTGTATACACTTTATTCCGGGCTTCTACTGAGATTCTTCAAAGAATAATAACTTTTTAACGGCCCGATCTGGTACTTAAACCTAGAACCTTGGGATCTGCCTTATATCTAGCCACTATGCCAACGCGGCAGTCATACCGAACCCTACATTCCGCGAGGCCCAAAACGCACTTATGGTAACTAATGGTGGTATGGGATTATCTAGTGCCTCATACTTTCTTACCCTATCGTTACCTTCATGGACTGAAAATACCTCTTCCCAATCCGTGTTGAAGACGGCCGGGATTGTAGTGATTTTCCCCCTTGCTATCTTTCGAAAACTGTACAGGGTCGAAGCTTTTTGAACTCAGTTAGCAAACAAAGCTATGCCTTATTGGCATTTGGCATGTCTACATTTAAAGTCTTTGCAACAGCATTATTATGCTGGAATGTTATTTATCTACAGCTAACTGTTTACATATTGTATCACCTAGTCCTTGACGAGACAAAACAACATTTATATACACAATAGGCATTTTACGCGGCTTCACTCGCATCATAATTTAACATTTTAGCAATTCCATATACCAATTTCAATAGCTCTCTATTCAAAATTGAAGGATTTTTATGCCAACTTTCAACCCCGTTGTCACTATCTTAGGGGTTAAATTTTCACAAATTCTTCCCTAATAATACTAACCAACTGTGTATAACCCTTGGGACCCTTGTGCAAATTTTCATGGTGCTAAACAGTAGTTTAGCCTGTGCGTTGATATGTCCCAGTTATTCTTTTATATATATATAAACATATCTACTATGAAATGTCGCTTATGTTTACATAGAATTTTGGTGAAGAAACGTAACGTTAAAAAATATTATAGGTTCCAAAATTAAGTTAAAAATCATCATGGCCATTTTGTTCTAAATTTGAATGTGTCGTCCAAAAATAATTGCCATATTGTTTTAGCCTTTCTGTTCTAAAACATTATTTATTATGTCAACAAAGCTTCAGACTATTTTTTTAACGCTGGATTAATGCGTTACGCGTTTCCCCCAAGGAAACATTTGGGGGGTATGTGGGGCTTGCAAGGTGAGGAGCGCCACGGGATCGCTATCGCATGCTACTGTGACGAAAGCTTCAGACCATAGTCAAGTATCCGACGAGCCAAATTGTATTTTAAAAAATATATAAAATAACTAAGGAGCTCCATTTAATTGATTATTAAAAATACATATTTCCGACTATCTAAACCAAAATGTTATATTCCCACGAATTTATTTACTTTGTTATGTTTCCCAGTTGACAACCCAATGATAAAACGCAACAATGCAATTTTAGGTTCTTATTGTGAATGTTCTTCGTGGTACTGGTTTCATTACTACATTGACTTTTTACATTATCAATATTAATTTCGTCTTCGGAAATTCGTCTTTAATTGATATTTATTAAATGTAGTGTGTGTTTCAGTAGAGTATAATTGATGGAAGGTGCATATTACTCTGAAAAAATTCACGCGAGAAATAAAGCTACCCCATTAGAATCCATGCCGGTAATAATAATAATTATCTTTATTGAAATAGTTCTTGTTAAGGATTTCGCACCCTAAGCTAAGAAGACCCGTATCTTAGTGTCCAGTGCCATCCCATACAGTGATTACATTGTACATTAATTTTACTATACGTGTATTATTTAGCTAGCATTTAGGTATATACATATAAAAAAATTAAACCCAGTGGTAAGAACGCGTGAATCTTAACCGATGATCGTGGGTTCAAACTCGGGCAAGCACCACTGAATTTTCATGTGCTTTATTTGTGTTTATAATTCATTTCGTGCTTGACGGTGAAAGAAAACATCGTGAGGAAGCCTGCATGTGTCTAATTTAATTGAAGTTCTGTCACATATATATTCCACCAACCCGCATTGGAGTAACGTGGTGGAATAACCTTCTCCTCAAAAGTGAGAGGAGGCCTTAGCCCAACAGTTGGACATTGACAGGCTGTTGACTTTAATTTACTGTACTATCGGCCAATCTCAGGAGAGATTAGCCAACTACGCAGGCGATATTATTCCAACTTCCAACTCCGGGCTGCTACTGATTTTCTGTCAGAAAAACCATTACACATGTGCCAGAATTAATGAGATAAATGAAATTAGTGCACGCGTTAATATTTTATTGCTTCATTTCCAATGCTATTAATATATTAATTAAATCAATTTTCATAGAAATATAACAAAAATATGGAAATCTTTGTTCTTTGAAGTCAAAAACATGATTTGACAATGAAGTTTGACGGGTAACGAAGCACGCTATGAGTTTTGACGAAGAAGTCTGAGTGGCAACCAATGTAGTAATTTCAACATCAAAAACCACAGACAAAACTTGTATTAATATGTTTCTTAAGTGCCAAACAATTAAAAGATAATACATATTGACCTCCATATTTAATCCTATTGTTATTGTTATCAATTATAGATAAATAATATTGAGATTTTTAACGACTTATCTGAAAGATTAATGTTTGAAGTATCTACGTCAGTTTGACCCGTATGTGTGTCGTTACTTTTGTTATATTAACTTGAATGGTGAGGGTCACGACTTGAGAGTACTTTGAATGGTGTTGATGTCCTCCTGACCGATTACGGCGGCCAATCTCAAGATAAGCCAACTGCGCAGGATATATGATAGTGGCCAAGTGTATGCAAACACAAGTACACGGTTCTCTTGCTCTCATAATGGGATAGCAATCCGACACGGCCGGAAAGACTTCAGACGCAGGACCAACGGCTTTACATGCTTTCCAAAGCCAAAGATGTATACATGTCCAACTTTTAACCTCCGGGCTGCTACTGAGAATCATCAAAAGAAAGACCTCGGGATCTGCGCCCTTATATACTAGACCGACGAGGCAGTCTTGTACTGTGCAATGATGTAGAAATTATATTTTTGTGTGTGTGAACTTGTGTTCTTATAACGTCACGGTATGCACCGCGTCACCATGTTTATCTATTATCTATCTATCTCAATCTATTGTCGCACATGGACATTACAAGACGGTGCATCTGCATATTAACATTACACTATTAGGTAACTAAGAAACAAAACAACTCGTGAGGGCCGAGGTACTTGTTGACGTGTGAACATGTGAGCTCGTGTACCGATCTCACGCACACATTGACACACTTACATTAACAAATCTTATGCTCACGTCATCTGACGCTCGAAATCTTACGCTGACGTCATCTGACGCTCGAAGTCTCAGTTAGCCCCTGCCGTGTACCGAGTGCTTAGCTGTTTACATATCAATGTAGTATTATCAAAATAGTTCATTTAGTACTTACAATGTTCACAGGAAAGTAATAGAGGTAATCCACTGAATAAAAATAAAAGAGGCAATCATAGGGACCACCGATAGAAGTGTAAACATGAAGCTTAAATATATTTGTCCGATTTCCACATCTATTGGCACTCCAAGTAATAATTCCCTCCCTTTTTAATATATAGCTTTTTATTCATCAAAATACACAGTATGTCGCAAACTCGGTACAGAAGCTTAATTTAAATAAATAATAGTTAAAAATACACTTATATTATTTGTATTTAAATAAATTTCAATCATTCTTATCCTCATTAATTTCCATAATACTTAAATTATTTGTACTTTCAACGATTTCATTATATTAACATTAGCATGTCGGGGACGCGAAGCCACGAATCTATCCCCTACTGTAAACGCAACGCGCCTAAAGAAGTTTTCACTTCAAGAAAAAATTTCTTAATCTCTTCCTGTGTATTTTCTTTCACAGCAGGCGCAAGTGCACCTCTCACCCACCTACCGGCGTACGGCTTTGCAGCGTCCACATCGTGTCAGTACGAAAGGTCAAAATTAAAATTTGATTTGACAAAATTTATTTGATATTATATGAAATTGAAATTGAAACTATGGAATGCTTTGCCTGAGTCCGTATTTCCTGATAGGTACAATGTTGGTGTCTTCAAATCCAGAGTAAACAGGTTTCTTATAGTCAAGCGTGCTACATCTTAGACCGTGTCGATGCTTAACATCAGGCAAGTCAACGGTCAAACGCTGGCCTAATAATAGGAAAAAAAAAACGCAAGCAATTTATCGACTATTGTGATCGAGACGTCGTTCGTTGTCTCTTGACCGCTGACTGTATGGCGTTGACTCGTCTATCTTACGTCTAGTTTACGCTGAAGTTAAGACTTTACGTTAACATTTCATAGGATACTGTAGCCTAAGGTTTGTCGGGAAACCGTACACAGAAAACTACCCCACGTCACGTTACGTCACGTCTACAGAAATGTATTGTTCTTTTTTTCAAATTGACCTGTTGCTGTAGAGAGTCTTCCGGATTTTAACCACTTAAGAGATCAGAATATACGTATCCTAAGGGTGCTATTGAAGCCGAATCTTGGCTCAGGACACAGTCTACGTCGGGAAGGTGCAATGTATTATTCAGTCATACGCCTAAGCGCGGACGGTTTGTAATTAAAGAGCTACTGTCGTGTAATCGCGTTTATCGTTTACTTATGACAACGGGTTAACCCCGAGACGCCAATTGATGATTTTTTTTATAGAGTAGGTAGGTGAACGAGCATTTGAGCATATGGCAAGTCACCAACACCCATAGACATTTGGCATTGTAAGAAATATTAACCATCGCTTACATCGCCAATACGCCACAAACCTTGGTAACTAAGATTTTATGTGCCTGTAATTACACTGGCTCACTCACCCTTCAAACCGGAACACAACAACACCTAGTACTGCTGTTTTGCGGTGGAATATCTGATAGTATTACCAGACGAGCTTGTGCAATGCCCTAACACCAGTGATGTTTGACAAATTACAAATTTAAAAAAATATATATATGTGAAGTCAGAGCAAGTTGTATGTTGTTATATATTTTGTCATGACCTTGAGTGACCGATATTTACCGCAACATCCTGATAAGCGGGCATTGATAGGATCGTGGACAATGATTATATTTTTATTATGAAAACGATTATCGCAATCCGGGACACCGAATTGTATAAAATATAGTAAGGTTTCGTTTGTACGGATATTTGTTTTTTTTTTCGTTTCCATACAGCGTTTCATTATCAGCCTTCGTGCATCCCCGTCTGCGTGGGTACCAATAATAGATCAAATCCTTTACCTCTAAACATCTTTACCAATATCATGTGAAAGTTATTTGTTGCGCTGTCACCTACCCTACGATAACACACGGACAAATTGACACTAGTTAACCATATTAAATAAGAATGAATTACGGTCGTGGGCTATGGGCATAGTAAAAAAAAAATAAGAATCTTTTAAAACAAGCTCTAGAACGAGACACTGATAGTAACAATAAGTCACTTTATATACGCATATTTAAACGCTCACAAATCCTTAAACATCGAGACGAGAGATTGTCACTCGACCTTGACATTTGAGACTCGATTTCATGTGACATTTGAAAACGGCGGGAAAGTGTCAGCCATGTTTTTTTCCATTTTGTTTTTAATTTATTACACTAATAAATACATGTTTATATTTAATTATTTATGATAACTGTTATTCCACGGTGATTTTATCAATTAATCATTATTGAAAATTAAAAAAAAATACATTTCAATTAATGTTTTGAACATTTTTTTTTATTGATAATATTAAAGCACTTAAAGCCGTTGGTCCTGCGCCTGAATTCTTTGCGGTTGTATCGGATTGCCATCCCATTGGATTATGAGAGTTAGGGAATAGAGAGTGCACCTGTGTTTGCGCACACACTTGTGCACTATAATATCTCCTGCGTAGTTGGCTAATCTCTCTTGAGATTGGCCGCCGTGGCTGAAATCGGTCTGGATGACATTATTATTAGTATTAAAGCTAAGCAATATTGACACCAATATTGAAAAATAAGGAACTGAAATGCGTTTTACACCTGTGTAAGATTAAGGGGCACCAAGAAACTTCTATTATGTCTTCAAAATATACTTAATTTTGTAACCGGTGCAGCCGATTAACCTCATTCGTTTCTTCTCTAATAAATAATCTGTGATCCATTAGCACGATATGCGCTACAGCCAATAAATAATTATATTTATTGGCTGTAGCCGGACTGCCGAAACCATATATATAGAATTTCATAAAAAAAGGAATTGACATTTGTTTGAAATAGTTAATATGCGTATTGTTTAAGTACGATTATGTATTGCTGAATTCTTTGTCGTGTCTTCTCAAAATTCCGAACCGGCAGGTTTATGCGTTTGCCTCGTAATATGACTCATAATCATGTGCATAAAAGCTTACTTGAATTTTGAAATATTTTTGATGTCATTTGATTTGACGTGTAACAATGTTAGTTGCTGGTTTTGAGTTAATTTCTGAGCGAAAATATTTTGCCGCCAATTTTCATTATTTTTAACATTTTAAAAGTGACATTTAATTTTCAAGACTAAGGTAAGACTAAGGTCTAAGATACATATATTTTACAGTTAAGTTTAACGACCTCATCGTTTAATGTCTAAACATTAAAAAACTACTCACGTTCAAACGACAAAGGTGATTCCTTTTTTGGATCAAAGATCCATTTTAAATTGCCTTTGCAAAAGAGGTTTTAATAGTATTACATATAGTCTGTTTATTTATTTATTAATAAATATTTTTAAATTTGGCTTTAGGTTTTAATTTTTAAGGCAGATAGGTAATCTTATATTAGACTTTTCAGGCTTTGTGAGTCCTATCATTACATGTTGTGATCACCTAAGCGATATAAGTTTTATATTTATACGCCCAAAGTATATGAACGATAGTAATAATTAACTACTATGACCATTTGACAATGGGTACAACAGTAAGATAATATAAGAATATTTCATGAGCTGATTGGCGTGGTTGGTACTTGCCATTCACGCCGAAAATTGTGGTTTCGATTCCCACCCAGGACAGATATGAAGTCTGCATGAAGATGTCTGTTTGTCCCGAGTCTGGGTGTAATTATCTATATAAGTATGTTTTTACAAAAGAAAAGCAGTATATGTAGTATATCAGTTGTCTGGTTTCCATAGTACGAGCTCTGCATATACTGGGATCAGATGGCCGTGTGTGATAATTTCCCAGGATATTATTATTAAATATAAACACTGGTGTTATATCCCTTCACGCACTCTTAAAGCAATTATCATAATTCAGCGGTATAATACAAACTGGCCACAGACAAACTATTATAAAAAAAAAGTATAATATATTTTTTTCTTCCTTTGTTCGTGCATAGTTTTGCAAGTCGTTTCTGCTAAAATATCAAAGGTGATTCAATATGGCATATTAAAGGTCAAATTGCTAAAGAATTTGAACTTTAGAAAACGTTTTCATTTTAAAGATTAATAATATTAACTATAATATTAATAGAAGCGGAGATGGCCTAGTGGTAAGAACGCGTGAATCTTAACCGATGATCGTGGGTTCAAACCCGGGCAAGCACCACTGAATTTTCATGTGCTTAATTTGTGATTATAATTCATCTCGTGCTTTACGGTGAAGGAAAACATCGTGAGGAAACCTGCATGTGTCTAATTTCACTGAAATTCTGCCACATGTGAATTCTACCAACCCGCATTGGAGCAGCGTGGTGGAATAAGCTCCAAACCTTCTCCTCAAAAGGGAGAGGAGGCCTTAGCCCAGCAGTGGGACATTAACAGGCTGTTACTGTTACTTTACTGTATTATAATATTTTATGTCTCACTGACTATGGACTTTCGTTTTGAGGCTTGGAATATATTCCACCACGCTACACGCACACTACGCCCGATGAATGTTTCTACATAAAAGATTTACAATATATGTAAGTTTATGCGATTAAACAATTATAATAAAATCAAAAGGTAAATTACATCACAAATTAAAGATTATATGTATAAGCCGAGATGGCCTAGTGGTTAGAACACGTGAATCTTAACCGATGACCGTGGGTTCAAACCCGGGTAAGCACCACTGAATTTTCATGTGCTTAATTTGTGATTAAAATTCATCTCGTGCTTGACGGTGAAGGAAAACATCGTGAGGAAACCTGCATGTGTCTAATTTCATTGAAATTATGTCACATGTGTATTCTACCAACCCGCATTGGAGCAGCGTGGTGGAATAAGCTCTAAAAAAAAACCTTCTCCTCAAAAAGGGAGAGGAGGCCTTAGCCCAGCAGTGGGACATTAACAGGCTGTTACTGTTTACTGTTATGTATAATATTTATTCACGGAATTATCCAACAAGATCAAAATTATTGGCGCCATTTTACTTAGCGTTCTAATCTCAATTGTTTACAAATCTTTTTCAGACATAGACTTAGCACCCACTGAGATTATAGCGAACTATTTAAAAATAAATAAAAACGCCAAACCACGTACAAACACACTCTGTGGCTTGCGTTTTAGCATTTTATTTCAATACAGCGATAGAAGCCGAGATGGCCTAGTGGTAAGAACGCGTGAATCTTAACCGATGATCGTGGCTTCTGACCCGGGCAAGCACTACTGAATTTTCATGTGCTTAATTTGTGATTATAATTCATCTCGTGCTTTACGGTGAAGGAAAACATCGTGAGCAAACCTGCATGTGTCTAATTTTACTGAAATTCTGCCACATGTGTATTCCACCAACCCACACTGGAGCAGCGTGGTGGAATACGCTTCAAACCTTCTCCTCAAAAAAGGGGGAGGAGGTTTAGCAGTGGGACATTCACAGGCTGTTACCTACAGCAAAAGATTTCTGATGAGTGTATCATTTTTGCTATTTGTCCTTAATCTTTGTTTATTTAACTATACATCTATATCATATCAAAAGTATTGGGATGAAATCAAAGACAATTTATTACTTTTTAAAGATTTGACATGTTCCTAAGAGTGAGCATCGTAACAAGAACGAAAACATCGCGGCCCATATATACGGTGCACTCCCTTACAATAATAATACGATTTCAAAACGCTACCTAAATGTAAAAAAAATATGTTTTAAATAAAACGCTAATATGTTAACTTGCGTTGGTAATGTTACAAATTTCCGCGGTTTCAAGCCGTATGCGTTTAACCGTAGTGCGAGCTAAACCTTATTGTGGCCTTAAACAGAAGATATATTAAAATTTGAACATGTTTTGTTAATGACGCTGCGGTTTCATGTTTAAAATAAAATTAATAAGAGCTTCGCACAAGGTGGGGAATGTATGAATCAAAGATATTACTTTAAAATGTCAATCAGTTTATTATTTAACTTTTTTCCTTTACTTCGACTGCCTCGTTGGTCTAGTGGCTTGATTTAAGGCCACAGACCCGGAGGTCCTGGGCTCAATTCCCAGGTCGGGCCAATAAAAAGTTATTGGGTTTTTCTGTCAGAAAATTCTCAGTAGCAGCCCGGAGTCTGGAAGTTGGATGTGTGTACACTCCCGTCCCTCGGAAAGCACGGAAAGCCGTTGGTCCTGCGCCTGAACTCTTTCCGGTCGTGTCGGATTGCCGTCCCATCGGATTATGAGAGTTAGGGAATAGAGAGTGCACCTGTGTTTGCGCACACACTCGTGCACTATAATTTTTCCTTTAGCTTGCCATATGTCATTACTTCACGGGATTTGATCCTTAATAGCGACACCATCGAAATGTGTGATAAAATAGTGTTGCTTACCGTAATCAATGGGTTCCAGATTACAGTGTTTGCTTATCATCAAAATTGGGCCCGAGACACCAAGTATTTCTTAGTTTTATTGAAGCTATTCCATAGTTTCTGATTTGGCCAATCACGTATGGTTTGATCTGTTCACGCACACACAAGGAAGTCGCGTGAAAGAGGGGGTATATAGTTTAACGTCACGTCCTACCCGCAATAAAAATAAAAACTAAACAGACACAAATTATAAAATACTAGCTTCCTTCGGCGGCGCGTGTTTACTTTACCCTTTTTTTGTACCCCTTTAAATATTAAACGAACAAACACGATCGCATTTATGACATTACTAGTTACATTACATTATTAGTTAGTATACGCCGTCCATAAACTGTCCTGTAATTTATTACTAGATAAATATATAAGTACATATACTTTTACGTATATAACATTATATGTTAAACTATTTCAATTATATGTCGTGGGTGAACCGTTGCATGCTATTTCATTTTATGCAGCAACATTATTACGTTACATTTTATTGAGCTTGCGAATTTTATAATTGACTGTTTCGCGTGGTTTCATACGTTAAATATCCCCCCCCCCCCCCCCCGTAGGTCTATAACCATTCTCAAAATCATATACTTCATCCTATAATAGTAGACCCTTACAAGGTATTCTGAATGGTAATTTTATACAAATGAGTCGAATATAATTAAATGTATATATTTATATCTTGCCTGGAATATAAAATACAAACTCAAAACTTATTTTTCATCTATATAATCTTGTTGAGTAATATACGTTATTAGTTAATGATTTTTTTTTTTGTGTTACAAAATATTTAAATATATTAATTGACAAAGGTACAACGTTTTACAGCTAGATTACTGTAAGCTCGGAGCAGAGTTATGCACGATACAAAATCGAGTGCTATACCTAGAAGAAATCTAATTTAATCGTAAGTAATGCTTAAATAAAATTGTAATCAGAATAATTAATGTTTATTCAGCATCCTGACTAGCTAAGGGATATCAACTTATCGAAAAAATATATTTTCAAGTAGACTTATAAGGGAGGCATTTTTGAATAGTATTGAATTAAATGTAAAGTTACCTCCGGTTCGGAATTTAGATTCTACCGAGACGAACTGGCAAGAAACTCAGTATTTAGTTACTTTTATCAATAAAAAAGCATTACAGGCATACTTAAATCATCTTAAAATATTATTATCAACGAATACTAACTCCAAGATCTCATATAATTTATTTATATTATCATTTACATTGTCAATCCGGTGATCACAATTCCGAAGCGCTTAAAGGAAAAGTTTTGTTTTGGCTGCGTGTCCTAGGCCTGTGCCTTGTATGCCTAAGCATTAATCCAGCGCTAAATCCTGTTTTTTAATATTTTTTAACATGACTTTTAAATTTAGTTCTTAGTAAAATTTATATAATGCTTATTCATTTTATACCGATATATTAATTACATTGTAAGTACTTTACTAATTAGTAAAATTGTATTTAATGTTTATTAAATTTATATCGATATATTTTAAATAATAATTACATTAAATAGCGAATGTCTAAACAAAAGGATGTCTTAAAACTAGTTTGGCAAAGGTCACAGGTCATAATGATTTTGGTAGCCAATAAACTGGTATAAGAATATTAATTTATTATTTCACTTCACGTAATGGCGACGGATTAGTTTATTTTATTTTCGACATTTAACTAGTTCGGCATTATTTATCTGTAAAAAAATATAAAAAATCCTTTCCTTTATTGAAAAAAAAAACTATTTTGCATGATAATAATTTTGTTAAATAACTTTAAATATCGAACAATTACCTTATAATTAAAACAAGTGGACCTTGAATAATTTTAAAAAGTAAACGTAATTAAATATTGATAAAAAAATTACTTCCTTTAAGAAACAAAATGTCAAAATAAATTTATCTATGATTAGCATTTCGGGTGCACGTTGGCGCGAAATGACGAAAAAAATTGCAACACGTAATTTAGGCGGGAACGCAGTCAAACTCGTTTCTCAACGACGGTGCAACTTTATGTTCATTACAAAACGTAGATTACAAAACCTAAATATTACTTTCAGATATTATGCTTGCACTAATAATTTAGACCATAGCGTTTATTGTTTGAAAGTACAATTGTTTTTTTTTAAGAAATAATTGCAACGATTTCCCGTTTTTTAAGAAATTAAATATTATTTTTATTTTATTTTTTGGAATTCTTACCCACTAAAACCACTGGCCATCATCGGCACGGATCGAAGAAGCTGTGTCGTCGATCGTCGTCGATCATGTTGATACAACGCATCCACCCCGTGGTGTGCTCCGCTCGTGGCTCGGTGGAGCTCTCCTCAGGGGGCGAAGGTAATATTGCCCCCTGTACTCCTTGCTAGTGCCTACGACATCGGGAGGCCATCCTGGCTGCCATCCTACTCAGGTCCGTCTGAAATAGGCCTTATCTTTTAAGCCCCGGGCGTCGGGGCTGTGTGTTCTAACCTAGGCTATCAAGACTCTATTGGGTCTGATTATACATTGATGACTGACTTTAGCATTGCTAGGCACTGCGGTAAGCGTTGAGCAATGGACTCTAAAACGTGTTTCTATAAATCATGTAAATCAAATTTGCTACACATATCTGTTTATTTGTTCGCTTAATTCTTCTTATATAATAGCTATTGGCACTTCTTGGGATTTCTTTGCTATCCTACATATATTACAAAAGGCTAAGATGGCCCAGTCATTAGAACGCATGGATTTTAACCGATGATTGCGGGTTCAAGGTTCAAGCAACATTGAATTTTCATGTGATTAATTTGTGTTTATAATTCATCCCGAGCTCGGCTGTGAAGGGTAGTTGTTGATTTAGCAGCAGGCTTAGTCTAGCGGCAGATTTGAATGGGGACAAATTTAGGAACCATTTTTTTTAAATTATGTATGTTTGTAGCAACTATGAATGCGCGAACATAAAACAAAACTGTAAGGCGAATTTCTAATACAACAAACAAAGCCGTATTCGAGAAATATTACCAATAATTATTCCCCTTTGTAAATGCGAGATTATACGCATTTTTTTGTGGGAGTAAGGGCGCTAAAAAGTGTAAATGCCTACGCCGCTTACACTTTAAAAATGTGTTAATCCATGAGGGGAAGGTAAGCATTGTGAGGATACCTGCATGAGTCTAATTTTAATAAAATTCAGCGTAGAAAAGGCTCCATACTTTCTTTTCAAAGGAACGGAGGCCTTAGTCTGTGCATATATTAGATGTAATTTATAATTCATCTCGTGCTAGACGGTGAAGAAAAACGTCGTGAGGAAACCTGCATGTGTCTAATTTCATTGAAATTCTGCTACATGTGTATTCTACCACCTTTCATTGGAGCAGCGTGGTGGAATAATCTCCAAAACCTTCTCCTCAAAATGGAGAGGAGGCCTTAGCCCAGCAGTGGGACATTAACAGGCTATTACTGAAGTAAAACAAACACCTTATACTCTGACTTAATACATAAGCGTTGCTTTAATACCTAATGAACAGAATACTTTTTTTTAATATATAGGCTAGCGCTTCACCAGTTTATTTTCCGATTCTTCTCAAGTCTGAGATATTTATTTCCGAATCGGTGGTAGATTATATGACGATCAATAAACAAGTGTAACGTTTCTATATTAAATAAAGATTATCGATTATTGACTTTGATGATATTACATATTACGCTGTCGAAATAATGACATTTTAATTATTTAAATAATTTATTTCTGTTTCAATTGATATATATCATTATTATTTTATAAAGATTGCCATTCACTATTAGAATGATTTAAGAAAACAATAATAATAATATCTTGGGACATTATTCACACACGGCCATCTGATCCCAAACTAAGCAGAGCTCGTACTGTGGAAACCAGACAACTACGTATTTTACTTTTCTTTTTTAAATACATACTTATATAGATAATTACACCCAGACTCAGGACAAACAGACATATTCATGCACACAAATGTCTGTCCTGGGTGGGAATCGAACCCACAACCTTCGACGTGAAAGGCAAATATCTACCAACCACGCTAACCGCCCGTTTGAGTCATATTGTTCGAAATTTTATCACTTTGATAAAAAAAATTACGATGCTATGCCATTTGAAATAAAATAATACAATTCTATTATTGTGTATTAACTATTATTGTAAGATATGAGATAAAAAAATACCCGTTCTTTTGATCTGATGTTGACATTGGCGATGTAAGAAATGTTAACCATTCCTTATTCCATCGCCAATGCGCCACTGACCTTGGGAGCGGAGATGGTATGTCCCTTGTGCCTGCAGTTACACTCACCTTTCAAACTACAACGCAATAACGCTAAGTAACTAATGCAGCTTAGCGGTAAAATATCTGATGAGTGGGTACCCAAGCCCTACCACCAAGCTCAGTGGCCGAATTCTACTAATTTATAACGATTACGATACATCTCCGATTCCGATCCGATCCAACTTTGAGTCATCTGTATATCTATATATAGCTTGCACAAAGCTCTACTGGTGGTAGAGCTTTGTGCAAGCTTTTCTGGGTAGGTACCACCCACTCATCAGATATTCTACCGCAAAACAGCAGTACTTAATATTTTTGTGTTCCGGTTTGAAGGGTGAGTGAGCCGGTGTAATTACAGGCACAAGGGACATAAAATTTTAGTTCCCAAGGTTGGTGGCGCATTGGATATGTAAGCGATGGTTGACATTTCTTTACAATGCCAATGTCTAAGAGCGTTGGTGACCACTTACCATCAGGTGGCCCATATGCTTGTCCGCCTTCCTATTCTATAAAATATATATATATACCGTTGTGTCAAAATCAAACGTAATTGTTAACTTTTATAGCGATAATCGATTATTAAATAACATAATATGAAAACGGAAAAACGGCAACGATCACGCTTGGATTCGATTGCGATAAATTGACAATTTGTTAGTAGAACCGACAAAGAAACTGCCCCCATTTCTTCTCAAGTCTGAGATGTTTATTTCCGAATCAGTGGTAGATATTATGAAAATCAATAAACAAGTGTAATGTTTCTATATTAAATAAACATTTTCGATTATTTTGATGATATTACATATTACGCTATCGAAATAATGACATTTTAATTATTTAAATAATTTATTTTTGTTTCCATTGATACATATTATTATTATTATTTTATAAAGATTGCCATTTATTATTAGAATGATTAAAAAAACAATAATAATAATATCCTGGGACATTATTCACACACGGCCATCTGATCCCAAACTAAGCAGAGCTCGTACTATGGAAACCAGACAACTGATATACTACATACACTACTTTTCTTTAGTAAATACATTCTTATATATATAATTACACCCAGACTCAGGATAAACAGACATGTTCGTGCACACAAATGTCTGTCCTAGGTTGGAATCGAACCCACAACCTTCGGCGTGAAAGGCAAGTATCTACCAACCACACTGTGTAAACATGTGAGCGCGTGTCAATCTCACGCACACATAAATCACTCACAAAAACTAATCTTACGTTGACGTCATGACGCTCGAAATCTTACTCTTACTCGTCTGACGCTCGAAATTTCACTGTACCAAGCGCTTAGATGTTTACTTGTAGTTAAGACCTGAAGCGTAATGAACAAACTTTCGCATTTATAATATTATTAAGGAAATTAAGATCCTAGAACCGAAGACGCCGCACCGATTTTGAATATGGAAGAAAATGTACAATAAAGGTTAAATTAAAAAAAAAACAATAACTTTATTACATCTATTTATTATTTAAGGAACGTTATAAAAATCTCATAATATCACTTATTAATATTAAGTACATTATTAATAACTATCTATAGTCTATGGTAGGCATAATAAAGATAAACAAACGACATTGTCCTTGAACTGACAAAACATAATTGGTGTTCTAAATAGTCTGTGGTAATCATTACGGGTACATGAAAAAAAATTTTGAATGTCTGCGAAGTTGATATCGAAACTTTGAAAGTAAAATTAAAGTGTAATAGTTAAGTGTAATAGTGTTGTGTTATATATAGAGATATATTAATCGAGAACTGTTTGTAGTGCGTAATACAGCAGAGCAATAGCTCAATATGGAATATGTCAATCGTCATTTGGTTTGTTTTATTTATCTTTACTCCATTTACCATTGGAATACAGCATAAACAATATTGCTAATTACATAAAAAAAATTAACATAAATTTTTTTAGACAAATTCAAAATTACGTCTATTTTCATAATACATATATAGGTGAATAAATTTTTATTTACAATTAATTCATTTACATATTTCATTGCATTTTCTAATTTATTTCTAAGTTTTAAAATATTTAAAATAGGAAAAAAAATTGGAATACATTTTATTTAAATACAGAACTTTATTGTCATTATAACTTTCAATACATATCAATGAAATGTAATAAATTATAATATACGCGCCTCTTTTAGAAGAAAGCGGAGAGACATGACGTCATAAGAGAGCGTCATGACGTTTCCCGTCACGGAACACGAGTCCGTCTTACTCCCGCTACAATAGATATCTTACACCCAAAATAAAAGCTAATTCATAATAATAGAAGAAAAATCAAAAATTTCCCATTGAATGTAGGAAAATTTAATAATTCAACAACCCTAGCTAGTGGCCAAAATATGTATATAAGCAAACATACATTGTAAATTTGAATCGCGTCCAAACCAACTGTTTTTTTTTATATTAAATCACCACAGACGTATTATAATGTGCCAGCATGTTTATTACCAGCCAGCATCACTATCTAAATTTCAGTTATAAGTATTCATTTTCATAAAACGTCGTAGTCTAGATGACTTCTTCATTGACTTATTGACTTATTTCATAAATTGACATTAATGTGAACGTTCTAAACTTTTAATCGTATGGTACGAAAATAAATTGATTCAAAATAAAGATTGCCATTTTTTTATTTTTAACGATATGATTTCATTTTTTTTTTACTGTTTTATTTAAATTGATCAATAAATTATACATTCATCTTATGGCTTAATTTTTCTTTTAAATAATCATAATTTTTCATCAAATAATATCCTTGTCTATGATTTTAATTAAATGTTAATTCGAATTTCTAAACATGTTAATTGTAAAACACGCGCGAATATTACAAAACGAAGCTATATTCATCCGCCATCTTGATTAATCGAATTTTTATTCCATTTCAGTTTAAATAATTAATTTTTAAATTTAGTTGGAATTGTACTAAATTTATTTTCGTATTATTTAATATTTACCGCTATCTATGTTATCAAATAATATTACATATTTAAAACGCGTTATATGATTCTAAAATCTTTATCTAATCGTTTCGTAATAATTAAAAGGGCCTTGACAATAATTAATATAATGCAACACTTTTATAGTTTACATTAATAAAAAAGAAAACAACGCAACGGCATTAATTAATTCGGACATAATATTTAAATTAACAAATATTTCAATTAGATTGTTCTCTGTTTTAAAAACCACACCTAATAATAATGTCCTCCAGACCGATTTCGGCCACGGCGGCCAATCTCAAGAGAGATTAGCCAACTGCGCAGGAGATATTGTAGTGCACGAGTGTGTGCGCAAACACAGGTGCACTCTCTATTCCCTAACTCTCATAATCCGATGGGACGGCAATCCGACACGACCGGAAAAAGTTCATCGAAGGGCCAACAGCTTTACGTCCTAGCCGAGGCACGGGAGTGTATACGCAGGAGATATTATAGTGCACAAGTTTGTGCGCATACACAGCTGCACTAACTTTTTATTGGCCCGACCTGAGAATTGAATCTAAGACCTCCGGGTCGGCGGTCTTACATCAAGCCACTAGACCCACGAGGCACCTGTATTGCAAAAGTTAACGGGCAATTTTTCTATCGTGACGAACAGACAGACTTTAGCCTATTCCAACCGAGGAAAGATGAACAAAGCTTAGATTTACGTATTCCATACGATTCGCTAATACCTCCGCTGTATTACGCACAGACACGCATTACAAACAGTTCTCGATTAATACATCTCTATATATAACACAACACACACTCTATATGTTACACTTAACTACTTATATACACTTTAATTTTACTTCCGAAGTTTAAATATGAACTTCTTTGTGGACATAGATAATTCAAGGTATTAATAAATTATATTACCGCAATTAAATACAAAGTTGTATATTTATGATTTCTCCTTTTGTGGTTGGAATAGGCTATTGTATAGATTTCTATTAATTAATTAAAAAATATGGTACTAAAGATTTTTTAATTATAAATGAGCGCCAAATACATGACGCGGGGCGCCTAGGTGGTTGGAGCCGGCTGTGCTAATTACACAATAACCAATTCAATATCAACGACCAGGGTCGACATGTCCATATACAAAATCATTTTTGGGCACTCGAATTTGTTGCCTTGTACAATGTGTTTTTTTTTTACAAATTTAAGATATCGTTTTTGTGGGTTTTAAAATTCATCCGTTATGTTACTAGATTTTATTCGTTGCAATTTAATGAATGTGTGGTGTTGGGTAAATCACTGACAGTAACCTCTTTATTTATTTTTTCATTCTACTATACTCGCGCGTATTTGCTTTTGCGTGTGTTATATGTCATTTTTTGCGCGCGTAATTCACGAAGGTGATCAGGAGTCGATGACAGTTGTCACTTTAACAAGCTTGACAGTTCATCTGTCATCTATGAGCTATGATTTTTGGTTGGTTAAATGTGATTCGAAGTCAGGATTATACCATCTTCGCCGTTAAGCATTGAATTTTAATATACATCATTGTTTTTTAATCTGTGCCGACATAATTAATTATAAAATGTACGACGCATTTCAGAGAATCATAGAGTAGCTGCGAGTTATTTCTTTCCATGATAAATTTGCCTTTCAAGAACATATTAGTTTCGTAATTCCTCAGATACCCATGGTAATTCCCCTAAACAAGGTCAACTATAAGCAGCATAATATCTTCTATATTACAGATACACATAAATTAATTGGTTAACCTTGAGATCGAAAACCAAATGTTCCAAATTTAAATTCAATTTTCAATTAACATTTTTCACATAAGTAAAAATTTTTTTTTTTTTTGGTCAGACCAATAGATACTGCCTACTCTGTACAGCCGAATCTGTATAAACCAATAACTAACACTATATTTAAAAAAAAGGGGTTAATAGGAAAGTTTAGAAACAAAACAGAATGCATGATTAACTTCCGGAAATAATCCATATTGAGATATATTTGTTTTTCTTTATTTTGAATTTGAAATTCATTTGAAATCGAACAAAATACTTACGGCCTTACAAACGTTATTTAGATAATGTATAGTTAAACACAGATTTGTCTCTTTCTGTTATGACTAATTGAACATTAAAAAAAAGAGACAGCATTCTTTAACTAATTCTTCCCAAGAAAACAAACAACAGAAATTTCTAAATTCAAATAATTTAAAAATGGCCTGTCTGATAAATCCATAGAAAAACAATGCTTGTATAAATTTATAAAGCGTATAATATATTTAGTTTTAACCAAAGAGTTTTATAATAATAATACATTTAAAAATATGTAAAAAAATTAAAATAATTTTATTACTTAAACGATATTTTATTTTGTGTCTACCCACAATTTAAATTATATTTAATTGAAAATGCTTCAATGAGATACAATATTTATTTATAATTTAAAATAAAGAATTTGAAAAAGAAATTCAATTTTCAATAAAGAAAAATCTAAAAGAAATAACAAAGGATATTTTCATTATGTACAATCAGGTACAATATTAACAATACAATTTTTTAATTACAATTAAGCCTAAAAATATAATTTTTACTTATTATATATTCAATCGATTACTTAACTAATTTATTTTAAATATAACCTCTTTCGAAATTTGATTATTGTGATGAAATTAAAAAAAAGCTAGTTCTAAATGTATTTAAAAATTTGTATATATCACAATTTTTACGATACATTAACTTACCTATTGCTGTATATAATCTTAATGGTTACCATTAATGCCATTAGTTACGGACTCTTGCATACTTTTTAAGTGGAATGGTGAAATTGAGAACACCTCGTTATTAACTAAATCTTTTAAATTCTCCCCACCGTATGAAAGTAGGGGTGAAATTTCAACATCTATATTATCTTCGATTATACCGCCTGCTTCTCTGATGTATTTCCTGTGAAGTCTTAATAAATCTTCCCGAGCTGTTGACGGGCAATCTTTCTTAGCGGTATCAGCGTTTTTTAACGCAGAGAATTCAACGTCTCTAGCTACTTCCAAACAAATGAAGTTCTCAGCGAATTCAAACACGTCAAATATGAACTTTTCAATTTTAATACCATTCGGCTCTGATGGTGTCACACGAACTCCATTCTCATTGACGTAGGGAATTTTCTTCTTAGCGACGTGTAGTTTTAACTTTGATTCATAATCGCATATCTTTAGAAGGAATTCTGATGAGAAATAGTGATTGCAAATATTACCAGCTGAAAATGTTAATCGTCCATCGGGGTTCCTTCTTTCTGCTGCTTCATCCGTTAATTCCGAGTATTCCACAACTTTGTAATACCCATTCACTCTGCACACAACTCCGACAGGCTCACTAGGTGTAGACTTTTGAACGACTTTAGCAGCACAATCGGCGTTTTTGCTTTTACAGTATCCAATAAAAACTGGATCGGCTACTTTTATTAGAATATTGTCGACTGAATGCGCGTGAAGGTGCTGGACACCCCTTCTGACTATATCATTAAGTACCCCTTGGGTTTTCAAAGCTCTGTAAATACCTCCATTACCATCAGGTGCTGAAGAGAGATGGTTTTTCTCATCTAAAAATATTTTCCCATCAAAATCGAAGCATGGCAATCTCCCTTGTTCAAAGAATACAATATTTTCTTTACTTAAGCCGAAATAATTGTGGCTTTTAAAGAACTCAGCAGTCGGGGCCATTGTGTGTTCCGAGGTCATGATGTACCAAGTAATTTTACCATCTTTCCCAGTTCTTTCTTCAGCCATTTGTTGAATTCGTAATATTCTCTCCCCTTGGATTTGGAACAGGGTTTTTTTTGATGGTAGACCAACATCATACATGCCTTTCGGGTGACCGAAGCCTAATCTCGTCGCCTGGCCACCAGCTAGTAGCAGAACACCAACTTTACCTTCAGATATCTCATTGAATCCAATGTTTTCGTACTCTTCGATTTTCTCATCATTTAAACTGGAAACAGATTCGTAATGGGCTTGAGGTATTGGCTTCAAATCATCGTCCAATTTTTCTAATATAACTTTAGTTGTGTTTATCGCGCGCTCGAACATTTCATTCGTTTCCGACAAGTCGAGTTTACGTATTTCAGTTTCGAGTTGTTCCCGCTCATTTTCACTTAACTCCGGCCAATATTTTATCAGATGCTCTTGACCGTGAGCGGCAAGATAGTCTTTAATACTTTCGCACGACATTATCGTTTAAAGTCTCGCGATATAATGTTAAATGTACCTTATCGTGACCGATGGCGGCGATTAGAAAGTCCGAACTGGCGCTCAGTCTCATTGTATAACATTCTTACTCTCCCTCCACGCTCGAAGCAAAACACGTCGGCCGCACTGACATTTTCTGTTTATTTCATGGTTTATTTACATTTTATTCAATGCACAGCTGTATACGTGTTATGTCAAATAATGTTTGACAATTGACAGTTCTAATGAATATATTGCTATATTTGTAGGTATTAAATTTTACAAATTTGAAGTAAAACGGTAATGTATTTGTAAAAAATGTCAGCAATATTTGTTGCATAGACAATATTTTTTCGTTCGAAATTTGAATAATTACTAAATGTACAATTCAATTTCTATAAATAAATTTTCATAAAATAAATTTTCAAATCAAATATTAATTGAATTAAATTGTCTATTGCAATAATAATAATTTTAAATCAATAATATTATAATTGATATTAAAAATAATAATTATTATTATTATTTAAATAATATTGTTTCTTTTAGTAAAATTTTTAACCGTGGTCAAAATCCAAATTTAAAAAATTATATTAAATATCTGATAATTTAAGTTATTATGTTAAACAAAATCGCTTTAATTAAAATAATAATATAATTATTTATTTAAGTGAATATGTTTTTATGTGTTATAAAATATATATTGCTAAAATTATCGATAAAAATGACCAAATTAGTAATATCGATATCACGCCGATATTTACATGTATAATATCGGAGCTTACTGTTAGTATTTCCTTAATAATTTTTTTTTTTTTGTTTTTGTACGAAGCTTAGTCTCCTATGCCATAAAAACTTTTTATCTCTTTGGATACACCATGTGGTTCTGAAGTTGTCAAAAAGAAATGTCACACTCACACAAAGTCATCAGCTTCATATTTTTTTCATTTATAAAAGCTGTCGATATTTTACTTAACATAGCTTATAACATAACGCATTTGATATTACATATATTAATAATTATAATAAAACCACGCACCGATGTAAATATGATAGAAACATCATCGAAGCGTAAACGAATGAACAAGAAACGAACTAACCAAAGTGATACTATTTTTAAAAGAGGTGTTATAGACGCAAACTGGCAGAAATTACTCTCGAGTACACTTATGGATAAGAGTGAAGAAAAACCTCAAAAAGAAGAAACAAAAAATAATTACACAGGCACATTCAGAAGGGCGCGAAAGAAAAAAAACAAAGACAGCATAGATAATGTAAAAAATTTACAAATACTTAATATTAATAAAGTGCCTGTAGTTAGTTCTGAAAATTCCGACAGCATAAACGAGAAATCAAAAGCAAAGGACAATAATAAAAGAAATAAAATTACAAAATTTTTAGCTATGGATTGCGAAATGGTGGGAGTCGGTTACGAAGGCGGTGACCACATGTTGGCGCGGGTTTCCATCGTCAATAAATTCGGTGATTGTATTTACGATAAATTCGTAAAAGCGCGGGAAGAAGTAGTCGATTACAGAACGAATGTTAGCGGAATAAGAAAGGAGGATTTATTGAACGGGGATGACTTTGAAATAGTTCAAAAGGAAGTTTCTGAGCTTATTCGTGGAAAAATTCTTGTTGGGCATTCATTGAAAAACGACTTGGGTGTTCTTTTCTTATCTCATCCTAAGCATAACATCAGGGACACTTCAAGATATAAGCCATTTAGAAAGGTAATGTTATATTTTATTTTATTAAGTAAAGTTGTGTTTAGCAATACATAAAAAACAATCAATTAGTATATGAAGAATTTTTTATTCATGTTTTTTAAAAATAAGTTGAAAACACAACATTGTATATATTATTGTTATATAATAATATCCAGGGAAATTATTCACACACGGCCATCTGATCCCACACAAAGCAGAGCTTGTGCTATGGAAACCAGACAACTGATATACTACATATACTACTTTTCTTTTGTAAATACATACTTATATAGATAATTAAACCCAGACTCAGGACAAACAGATATGTTCATGCACACAAATGTCTGTCCTGGGTGGGAATCAAACCCACAACCTTCGGCGTGAAAGGCAAGTATCTACCAACCACGCCAAACAGCCTGTCAATATTTTAATGTGGTTTGCATAGGCTGTATATGATTAAAGTAAATTATGGATTTACAAAATATTTTATTAAAATATTATCCATAAAGCTTAACAATAAAACTGTTGTTATTATAGCATCTATTAGCAACTGGTTACTGATTTTTATATTTTTCTTGTTAAACAAAACATCTCAGAGCCTGATCGCAATACCACCTACTAGATCCAAACAACAATTCCAAGAACCACTCAAACACACAATAAAAAAGATATTACAATTATGTTTATAAAGAAATCAAATACATAACATAAATCAGCCTTTATTTCAGAAAATATAATTTTTTATGTAGTAAATAATAAGTTTAGTTTTGTTAATGCTCAAAGTATATCTCTGGTATTTTTGTCTTTTGTCAAATACCTGCTCCACCTGTTGCTATAGGATTCAATCTGTTATTAGTATGTAAAGGTCCCTAAGGTTTTGTTGTTCTTCTCTCCACAGCCCTTTTTGTCTTTTGCATATTCATTCTCCGATGTACTAATATCACTCATTTGCTTCGTTTATCGATGTTTAAGGATGAAACGGTAAATCATAGAGTTCTGATTTTTAAGTACGCCTATGTGAATATATTCTGGCAGATCAAGTCTTAAAACCTGTTTGGATAGTGGAAAGACTGAAAAGTATATTTAGTAAATAAACAGAAGAAATAATGATCATCGCCTTTAAGTTTTTTTACACAGACATAACCAATTGTAGTTTAAATTTTTTTTTTGTTACATTGTTATGGCCACACTGTCATTCGTATAGGTTGACCAATTCAAATAAGTCGATTTGTTACTGTGTATATACCTATTTTATACAAAACATTCCATGTCTAACCAGTGCTAGCACTTGACGTTTCATAAGTACTTGTAAAAACATTATTTACCTTTTTTTATAGTTCCCGTGTTTATTTATTGAGTACCACTATGTAACATTTCTTTTTATAATTTTTTAATTTTGGTGTAGTCATTATTTATGAGCTTGCTGTAGTCTTCTTTAATTGAAGGAGCACACATATTTGAAAACATTAATCCACGATGTAATGTACTCGTAAGTGTGTATTCTTTGTTGGAAATCCTTAATAAATAAATAAAAGTACTTGAATAAAAATGATTTTTATTTGAATTGATCTAGTAAATTTTTATGTTCAAGTAGAATAGCGCCTTAGGGCGTATTTATTTATTTGTAAAAGCACACTTACAACGTACATATAAAACGTTTACAAGTGTACTTATAAAACAATAATAGTATATCTAATATGTATGTCAGTTACAAGTGTACATAGGACTTCCAGATTCATTCTAATCATCAGAATAATAATAGTAACAGTCTGTTAATGTCCCACTGCTGGGCTGAGGCCTGCACTCCCTTTTGAGGAGAAGGTTTGGAGCTTATTCCACCAAACTGCTCCAATGCGAGTTGGTGGAATACACATGTGGCAGAATTTCAGTGAAATTATACACATGCAACCAGTATGATGTTTTCCTTGACTGTCAAGCACGAGGTGAATTATAAACACAAATTAAGCACAAAAAATTCAGTGATGCTTGTCCGGGTTTGTACCCACGATCATCGGTTAAGAATCACGCGTTCTAACCACTAGGCCATCTCGACTTTTTTAAGTAGAAAAATAATAATAATTATATATTATTTCAGATCACCAAAGGCAGTACTCCGTCCCTGAAGCGCTTAGCTAAAGAAATACTAGGTATTGATATACAGCACGGCGAACACAGTTCTGTGGAAGACGCTAAAGCTGTGATGCAATTGTACTGCACCGTCGCCAAGAACTGGGAACAGGCACTCGGTGAAAAACGTGGATATAGCAAGAAATTTGTCGAAAGTTGATTTTTAATGTGAAGTTTTTTTTAATTGAACTATAACGCGTGCCAATCGAGTAACTGTTAGGCTAACGTTACATCGGTTATGTGTTAAGTAAGGATAGCAAAAACATTTTATGTTGAATGAAAAAAATTGTGTCGTTAGTAATCATTTTGTAATGACATTAATTCATATAAATTAATGGTCTTGCTTATGAATTTTGCTTATCATGTATTTAATTAAACTGATTTCTCTCTCTCTCATCATTGATTTGACATTTGAAAGAAGAAGACACAGCATCGTTTAACTAATCACCCGTTAAACAAACAATGTTCATAGCTATAACTGTAATGTTTATTTATATGAATATTCAAAATGAAACTGTGAAATATTCGCGGACATTGGTAAAACGTGCGACAGATATATGCACTATTCCCATAGTGCGAGTGAAATAACACGAGGTTGGGCGCCATTGTTAAATCTTATCTTGATTGGCACGGATTATAGTTTAATCAGTTTTTTTACTAAAGCTGCAATAAATAATTTATTGGTGTTAAAAACTGAACATTTGCCGAAATATGACCGAAAATTCGACCAGAATTAAAGATATTCAAATTGTCAAGTAGAGTTTTTCTTTACGACCTCACCACAGTGTGCCTAGTGCGAGTTTTTTACGTAATTTATAGCGTTGACGTTAATTGCGTTTTATTGTCACAAGATGGCTTGTTTTTTCGCTCGCACTAGACAGAACACGGTCATGAAATGTCAGAAAGTAATATGCGATTGCGACTGACCGTAATAATCATAACATTTTAATGTTAAAATAGTTAAATACACATGTTAAAATAGTAAAATACACATGTTAAAATAGTAAAATACACATGTTAAAATAGTAAAATACACATATTAAAATAGTAAAATACACATGTTAAAATAGTCAAATACACATGTTAAAATAGTCAAATACACATGTTAAAATAGTCAAATACACGTGTTAAAGTAGTCAAATACACGTGTTAAAATAGTCAAATACACGTGTTAAAATAGTCAAATACACGTGTTAAAATAGTCAAATACACGTGTTAAAATAGTCAAATACACGTGTTAAAATAGTCAAATACACGTGTTAAAATAGTCAAATACACGTGTTAAAATAGTCAAATACACGTGTTAAAATAGTCAAATACACGTGTTAAAATAGTCAAATACACGTGTTAAAGTAGTCAAATACACGTGTTAAAATAGTCAAATACACGTGTTAAAATAGTCAAATACACGTGTTAAAATAGTCAAATACACGTGTTAAAATAGTCAAATACACGTGTTAAAATAGTCAAATACACGTGTTAAAATAGTCAAATACACGTGTTAAAATAGTCAAATACACGTGTTAAAATAGTCAAATACACGTGTTAAAATAGTCAAATACACGTGTTAAAATAGTCAAATACACGTGTTAAAATAGTCAAATACACGTGTTAAAATAGTCAAATACACGTGTTAAAATAGTCAAATACACGTGTTAAAATAGTCAAATACACGTGTTAAAATAGTCAAATACACGTGTTAAAATAGTCAAATACACGTGTTAAAATAGTCAAATACACGTGTTAAAATAGTCAAATACACGTGTTAAAATAGTCAAATACACGTGTTAAAATAGTCAAATACACGTGTTAAAATAGTCAAATACACGTGTTAAAATAGTCAAATACACGTGTTAAAATAGTCAAATACACGTGTTAAAATAGTCAAATACACGTGTTAAAATAGTCAAATACACGTGTTAAAATAGTCAAATACACGTGTTAAAATAGTCAAATACACGTGTTAAAATAGTCAAATACACGTGTTAAAATAGTCAAATACACGTGTTAAAATAGTCAAATACACGTGTTAAAATAGTCAAATACACGTGTTAAAATAGTCAAATACACGTGTTAAAATAGTCAAATACACGTGTTAAAATAGTCAAATACACGTGTTAAAATAGTCAAATACACGTGTTAAAATAGTCAAATACACGTGTTAAAATAGTCAAATACACGTGTTAAAATAGTCAAATACACGTGTTAAAATAGTCAAATACACATGTTAAAATAGTCAAATACACGTGTTAAAATAGTCAAATACACATGTTAAAATAGTATATCACTGTAAGTCGCTGATCGATATTTTATGATTGAGATACTAAGTGAGTTCTTACAGAAGAGCATTACTGTGATTGGTATAAGTCCAACCTAATATCCATCATTATTTTCTTAATCTCATTAAAAAAAACATGTTTGGCCATCTTATTTAATTATAATAAAAATAAATAATTATTAAAAACAGTTTTCAACTTAGTTATAAAATATCCCGCTTTCAATCTTAAAATATAGCTAAAGCTTGTACACGTACATAGTAAGGGCACTCTTAGCTTTTGTTTATAAATACTATCTACGAAACTAATCTTTTAATTTGTTCGGATTATCTTTTAATAGTTCAACTTATAATGTGTAAGACATGAAGCCATTTCCAATCGAAGGAGTGAAGATAATCAAACCTATAGATTTACGTATCACTGCGATACACAGCTTTGATATATTACGCACTACAAACAGTTTGCGATTAATAAATCTTCATTATACAACACTATTACGGTGACACGGTTAGTAGCACGGCACCAGCGCAAAGTTCACAGGTGCATTTCGTAAATAAACATCATATTTTATCATGGATGAAATTGATTGTGAACTACTGATTAAATGAGTATATAAGAGGAAGGTGTTGTGGGACAAGAATATGACAATATATAAAGATAAACAGTTGCGGTGCTTACTATGTCCACGTAATGAAATCGTGGCGCCGTTGAGGGTTATATGCGATTTTTAATTATATTAACTTCGTTCCCGCTCATGCCCTACTAGTAAAATATCATTTATTTGCTTTAATAATGAATAATACAGTTATTTTAACTTATAATTAGTGTTATAATTTCGCACTTAATTTAATTTTAAACAAATAAGACAATAATAATTTTAAATGTCTCAGTTTCTAAACGTTTCCTGTCATTATCAATATGGCTGACTTCAAATGTCATTTTGATTGTCAAACAAAATTGAACAAAATGGCCGAAGAAAAGGAATGAAGCTTCCATTGATAATATATTATTTTGCCTAAAAATATTATACAAAATGAAAGAAATTAATATAAACATAGAAGGGTACAATGTGAACGGTATATGTGTCGGATGCTTGAATTATAACCGTCAAATGTTTTACTGTGACGATATTAAAGAATGTTTCAAAGTTTTAGCAAATATCGATGTAAGTACGATAATTTTAAATATCGCCGATATAAATAAGATTAAATATTCATAATATGTCATAACCGAGACGTATTATTGGGTGCTTGTGTCATATTTTCGCTTTTTATAGGCTTGAATGAGGAATAAGGGAATCCTTGGATCCGCCATGATTGTTTTTTATTTGTTGTATTGATTTTTTTGTTTTTGTTATCTGTTATTGTTTTCTTTTATTTACGTTAGTATGATTTAACTGCGATTTAAACAAAAATCAAAATAATTGTTTAAACAAAAAAAAAAAAATCAAAATAATGGTTTTTTTGTTACAAATTAAATATATTGAAATAAAATTATCTATATAAGTATGTATTTACAAAAGAAAAATAGTATATCAGTTGTTTAGTTTCCATATTACAAGCTCTGTACAAGCTTAATTTGGGATCCGATGGCCGTGTGTGAAAAATGTCCCAGGATATAAAAAAAAATCATAATTATATAATTATATTCTTTTATATATCTTTTTTTACAGGTACCAGATGGATTGACAATTCAAGTGTGCTGGGAATGCTTGGCTTATGTCAGAAACGCATTTAAATTCAGAGGACAAATCCTTAAATCATATGATATACTTATCGCCTATTCAGAAAAGGTAAAAACCCACAGCAATATATATATATATATATATAACTAATTACAGTCAGTAATAGCAATACATTATTATACAAAAATAAAGTACTTAAGTAACAGCCTGTGAATGTCCTACTCTATGCTAAGGCCTCTTCTCTTTCCTTTTTTTGAGGAAAAGATTTGAAGCTTATTCCACCACGCCAGTCCAATGCGGTTTGGTGGAATACATATGTGGCAGAATTTCAGTGAAATTAGATACATGATTTCCTCACGATGTTTTTCTTCAAGCATGAGATGAATTATTTACAAATTAAGCACGTTAAAATTTAGTGGTGCCTGCCCGGGTTTAAGTCACCAATCATCGGTTATGTTTCACGCTTTCTAACCACTTGGCCATCTCGGCATTATAACAATAAAGCTATACTATAATATTGCACAGACAGCTTATAATAACACAGCACTAGAGGCTTAGTTAGTAATTGGTTTTACTGGTAGTAGGGCTTTGTGCAAGCTCTTCTGGGTAGGTACCACCCACTCATCAGATATTCTACCGCAAAACAGCAATACTTGGTATTGTTGTGATCCGGTTTGAAGGGTGAGTGAGCCAATATAATTACAGGCATAAGGGACATAAAAGCTTAGTTCCCAAGGTTGGTGGCGCATTGCCTATGTAAGCGATGGTTGACATTTCTTACAATGCTAATGTCTATGAGCGTTGGTGACCATGTACCATCAGGTGGCCCATATGCTCATCCGCCTTCCTATTATAAAAAAAAACACATTATATATTCTTTGTTACGATGTTTTTATAGGAAATAACAAATTGAATCAGATGATTTATGGAGATATATTAATATAGGCATAAAATAGACAGGCGGACATGTTTGGTCATCTAATAGTGAGCGGACACAACCGCTTATTGGCACTGTAAGTCCTGCCAAGAACTACACTAGCTCACTTTTCAAACTGGAACTCAACAATGCTAATACGAAGAATGTATGATGAGTAGATGATAGCTACCCAGGCTTTATTGCTTAGTATGTATATATTGCAGAAATAAGAATAAATATGTTCGTTGTAGCTTACTGGATTTTTATATAATCTAATGAAATACCAACATATATGTATAAGGTCGCATATGTACGTGAGTATGGCGTAATGGTTATTTGGTTTTTGTAATTTTAAAATTGACGCACTTGTCTGTGTCGACATTGTTCCAACTTCAAATATCTCATATGTATTATAAATTAGCATAGCTTAATAACAGTCTAAATTAAGTCTTATTAAGTACCACCGCCAACACCATTGAGAACTAAGATGTTATATCCCTTATGCCTGTAATTAAACTGGCCCACTCACCCTTCAAACCGGAAAACAACGACAAAGAATATCTGATGAGTGGGTTGTACCTACCCAGACGAGCTTGCACAAAGCCCTACCACCAGTATTTATTTAAATACCACAAGATATTTATTTATTCATTTCAGTACAAATTCCTCAACTCACCCAACGATCTAACCGTTCATGCGAACCAACGCTTAACATCAAATTTGATAACCGATACGCAATTACTAATAGACGAACCATGCTGTAATGTGGATAGTATTAAAAATGAACCCGTCCCGCCCGATAACAGCAAATATATTGAAATAGGTAAGTTTATTATGTAATACGCACAAAACTGTTAACGTCGCATTAATTTTATTTTAATAGGATCTCCAACAAGGGATGCATATAAAAAAGTAAGTAAGTAACAGCCTGTAAATGTCTCACCCCTTTTGAGGAGAAGGTTTGAAGCTTATTCCACCACGCTGCTCTAATGCGAGTTGGTGGAATACACATGTGGCAGAATTTCGATGAAATTAGACACATGCAGGTTTCCTCACGATGTTTTCCTTCACCGAAAAGCACAAGATGAATTATAAACAGAAATTATATTAATTATATGACGGAGACACATGACAAGCTTCAATACAATATGCGAGTTATAAGTCTATGTGCTCCCTTAGTTGCAGGAAACCACAGCATCCATCACATACAACTAAGTAAAATCTGATATAAATTAAAATTACTAATACATGAAACAAAACATCTCATTTTAGATGACTAAAATTTAGGAATAAAATTCGAAAAGCTAAAAATAAAAGTAATACATAATAAATTACTAAAGATACTAAAAAAAATTACTGAAATCACATATAGAATGAATGAACGGACGAACTTTATTTTATATATTGCCTAAGATTTTTTTTATATTTTCTTAGTTTAACGGCAATATCCAAGTTTTTATTTTTATTTGGGAAACAAACAGTACATTCATTAACACTATGATATTAATAGCACACATACCAGACAAGTTTCCACTTATAACTGAAACATAATTAGAGCAGAACAAACTAATAAGAAAACAACAAAAAACATGAAAGAAATGGAAATTTGCGTAGCAGCCTGTGAATGTCACACTTCTGGGCTAAAGGCCTCTCCCTTTTTCGAGGACAAGGTTTGGAGCTATAGTCATATGTTCTACATATGACTATTTGGTGGTACCTACTCAGGTCGGCTTTCAACAAGCAAATGTTAACAATGTTAATGTTAACATTCAAATATATATATTTTATTGTGAGTATAAAATAATCGCAAAAACAAATATTGATCATGGTCGATTATTGGGATCTCCAACAGCTGTACATAACACATTCAAAACACGCATTACATTAACTTAAAACTAACTATGCACAACCGATTACAGCAGAACACACAATTTCCAAACACAATTACATAAAGAGCTAACAATATATACAAATAAAATTAAAAATTAACACCAATAAAACTATTTATTTATTCGTTATTGCACACAATTTACAATCACATAATAACAAGTAGAACATGTAGATGAAACGGCCTTATCCGTAACAGCCTGTGAATGTCCCACTGCTGGGCTAAAGGCCTCCTCTCCTCTTTTTTTTTGAGGAGAAGGTTTGGAGCTTATTCCACCACGCTGCTCCAATGCGAGTTGGTAGAATTCACATGTGGCAGAATTTCAGTGAAATTAGACACATGCAGGTTTCCTCACGATGTTTTCCTTCACCGTAAAGCACGAGATGAATTATAATCGCAAATTAAGCACATGAAAATTCAGTGGTGCTTGCCCGGGTTTGAACCCACGATCATCGGTTAAGATTCACGCGTTCTTACCACAGGGCCATCTCGGCTTATTCACGGCCTTATCACTTACAGTGATTTCTTCCAAGCAACCTCTTTAAAGAGAAATGTTTATATTATTTTTGCCAGGATCATTAATCGGGCATAGTGTGCGAACAACTTATTCTTAAAATTTATTGAAAACTTATGAACTTAATACAAATATTTAATATACTGACATACATACTCATATATATATATATATACATTTATACTCATACATACATACATATATACTTATATAAGAAATAAATAACCGTATACTTATAATAATACAACATGCTATAGTTATTCCCCTCCTCTTACAACCCGGGTTCCTTCAAACGAGGCGTGAAGAGGCATCTTGCGGGCCGGCAAGGCGGGGACGGCTAGTACAGAACATTCTTCCCGACTGTACTGGCCGTCGTCGCGTTTGGACTCTACTACCACTTACCATATAAAAAAAAAAAAAGTTATATTGATACATAATAATTATGCAAACGACTCTTAAAAATATGTACGGCTTCCGCTTGACGAATGTCTCGAGGCAGGGAATTCCATTTACTGCTTTAACCGTAAAGGAATTGCTGTATATTTTATTACAACTCAGAGGGATTAGCAATTTATTGTCTTCCTTGCGAATTGATTGGTGTTTGAGAGCCAAGGAAGGTAAACCGCTCTTTTAGGTAGGTTGGAGTTTGAGGATGGTAGAGTATGGTATAAACTGTCTATTGTAAATGTTTTACAAATGTACAATAAATAATTACATTACAGATTTACGGAGTGACATAAAATTAGAGAATGAAGATTTTCAGACGGATGACGTAAACGTGGACTGCACCTACGATGACTTACCAGCGAAAGAGCAGACGGAGTCGGATGACGATATTATACTCGCGAAACTAAAGACTGATAAAGGAGGTAAGAAAAAGAAGAAGAAAGAAAAGGAGAAAAGGCGAGACAACGAAAAGGTATTATTTTTTTTTTAAACTTAAGCTTTAAAAAATCAAAGTAATAATCTGTTAAGCTCCCACTACTGCGCTCATACAATGCGGGTTGTTAGTCGGCATATATATATATGGCAGATTTTCATTCGACTCGCGATGTTTTCTGCGTAGCACGAAATGAATTATAAACACAAATTAAGCACTTGAAAATTCAATGTCGCTGTAAAAAGTAATCAGTTTTATTATAATATTAAATTAAATAAAAATATAATCATGCAATAACTACTCCATAAATTTTCTTAGGCTTAAAATAATTATTTTAAAATTGAAAAATTGATCACGCCCGAAACTGTAAAAACTGATTCGAGTGAAAATTGTTACGAGTAAGTAAAAAGTTACGACGTAAATAGAATACATTCTAAATTTAAATTTTTAGTTTGTTTTTTTATTTTTAATTTACCGTTTAAATTAATATAATGAATAATGAGACTATATGAGTTATACTTATTACGTAACGGGGTGACGTTTTCATGTTTATGAATTTATAGGTTAGGTTATAAGCGTTTTAACGGCATGATGACAGTATTAAAAAAATAAATGATTTTAGAGAAGAAACTATTTTAAAAGGATTCTAAAAAATGATCTCATTTTAATATACACATTGAGATTAATAAGATTTTTAATAAAATAAAAGTATAAAATTCTGCAATCGGCCATTTTATTTGAAAAATCAATCAGAGCGAATGACGTCATGCTTCTGTATTTATAACCGTTTCTCTTGAACAGTTTTTTTTACGCGTTTCAAAATTAATTTTGCATCATTTAATTGGTTGAGTCGTTGGTTTTTCGTACAAGCTTAATTTGGGATCAGATGGCCGTGTGTGAAAAATGTCCCAGGATATTATTATTATGCCTATTTCTGATAATTAAATACAAATTTAACCTTATAAAAAATTACAACGCTATATATATTTGAAGTTTCACTTTAATATATAATGTACGATAAATATATAACGGACAGGGAATTATATAACTTTAAGAAACTAACTAAGAAGAAAACAGATTACAGACACGAAAGAAAAGAAGCCGAGACGTCTGAAGAACCTTCCAGAAGAATTGGTGGAACTGTACACAATGAGCGAGGAGGAAATGTGGAAGGTACGGCAGAAGGATGTCGCGAATGAGGAGTTCCAGAAAATTAAGTACAAATGCGAATTCTGTATATACGTTTTCAATACTAAGAGGTTAATGGAGTTTCACGTTAATGGGAAGCATAATTCGGTGAGTATTTTTTTTCAATACTCATTATTGTTGGGTTTTTGTTTGAAGGCTGTCAGTAACTACAGGCACATAACATGACATTTTAGTTGCCAATTTCTTACAGGGCCAATGTCTATGGGCGGTTACCATTTACCATCAGGTCCCATTTGATCGTTCGCCTACCTATAACATAAAAAATGTATAAACATCGACATTTTAACCTTTCAACGTAAATAGCTAACGACGTATACACGAGATGTTGTGAGACTTTTAAGACAACTCTTCTAAAATAGCCAAAATAGCTTCTAGCTTATTTTAACTCATTCCGAAGTTGTCCCCTTTTTTATGCTTATGTGACTGAACTATTACTTGCAAACCCTTTTTTTAACGCTGGAAAAACGCGTTACGCGTTTCCCCCACGAAAACAGTGGGGGGGGGGGGGTATGTGGGGCTCGCCGGTGTCCAAGGAGCCGAGTGCGCCCCAAACATCGGAATACCTAGTAAAAAACCAGCGGTACCCTTTCCGTCTTAACGAGGAGCGCCACGGGATCGCTTTCGCGTGCTACTATGACGCTCTAACGGCCGGCCCGTCTATGCGGGCCTTCATTCTATAGGGTTACTTGCATGCCCTGGGTAAGACACATCAGATATTCTTACCAGCAATTCACTTCATTACTCACCCGTGAAATGTTGACAACCAACTTATGGTGTTATACTATTTTGATGCGTGTATTCTTGTAATGTTATGATTATAACGGTCAATATCGCATATCACTCTCTGACATTTTACGACAGTTTTCTGCGGTGACTTTCGAGTTTTTCTAACGGAATAGCTCTACTGTGCCTCATGCACCTCTTGTATACTTCACGGTTGACGTATATAATATCGCTCGCGTGTTTAGGGGGGGGGGGGGGGATGTATTTTATTAAGGTTTAAGCTTGCGCGCCGTTAAAGCGGGACAGATAGACAGAGTAACTTTCGCATTTATAATATTAGTATATAAGTAAAGATACATTTTTTTAAATATTATAGGTAGGCGGATGAGCATATGGGCCACCTGATTGTAAGTGGTCACCAACGCCCGCAGACATTGCCATTGTAAGAAATGTTAACCATCGCTTACATCACCAATGCGCCACCAACCTTGGGAACTAATATGTTATGTCCCTTGTGCCTGTAATTACACTACACTAGAATATCTGATGAGTGGGTGGTACCTACCTAGAAGAGCTTGCCCAAAGCCCTACCACCAGTGTATGTGTATTATATTCTGATGTTGATACTGTCAATTGTTTTTTTTTTCCAGAAGAGTGATGACGATCACCAGTGCGATGTCTGCAAAGCATATTTCTTGACCAAGGAGAATATAAGGATTCATAGAAAATTACACCTTGTTGCTTATAAGTGAGTACTATACATATATATATATAATTTCCTATGACAGGAGTCATAGGAAAACTACTGGTGGTAGGGCTTTGTGCAAGCTCGTTTGGGTAGGTACCACCCACTCATCAGATATAATACCGCAAAACAGCAGTACTTGGTATTGTTGTGTCCCGTTTTGAAGGGTGAGTGAGCCAGTGTAATTACAGGCACAAGGGACATAACATCTTAGTTCCCAAGGTTGGTGGCGCATTGGTGATGTAAGCGATGGTTGACATTTACAATGGCAATATCTAAGGGCGTTTGGTGACCACTTACCATCAGTTGGCCCATTTGCTCATCCGCCTTCCTATTCTATATAAAAAAGAAAGTAAAAATAGATAAACAAAGTCGACCTTGAATTAACGCGATATCATTGGTCGAAATCAAAGTGTTAAATTCATTGTGGATTCGTTGTTATCGTAACTTTGAAAGTAAAAAACTCAATAACTTTTTATTGGCCCGACCTGGGAATTGAACCCAGGATCGCCGGGTCTGCGGCCTTACATCAAGCCACTAGACCGACAAGGCAGTCAATAAAATGAAATAATTGTCTCTATTATAGATTTGTTTTTTCTTAAATTTTAATCCAATTTTTTTTTTTTAATTTTCCAGGTGTCGAAAATGCAACTTATTAACAACGCTAAAGAAAATAATGCTGGAACATGAGTGCGCTAAGAAACTTCTAGAACCGGGATACCCGTGCCCTGATTGCCCCGATAAAGTGTTCAGGTATTTTTATTTAAATTGTATTTTGACAGATAGGCAACAGACTTGAATATTCAGCCATCATCGTTCAGTAATATTGACAATAAGATAAATTAAAAATGGGTCCAGCTCTCTGGAGAATAGCCGCTGTGACAGAAATCTATATTTTTTGAAATTTCAACAATTAAGGGGGTAAATGGAAGGAGTAACTTCGCTTGGATTTTAAATCTGTGCGAAGTTAGAACGGGCAATTTGTACCAAATATTTAACTGTCGATAGGGCTTAGTGCGGGCCCGTCTAGGTAGAAGCATCAATACTCAGTATTGTTGTATTCCGGTTTGAGTGAGCCAGTGTAACTACTGGGACAGGGGATGTTACTGTTGGTAGAGCTTTGTGCAAGCTCGTCTGGGTAGGTACCACCCACTCATCAGATATTCTACCGCAAAACAACAGTACTTGGTATTGTTGTGTTCCGGTTTGTAGTGTGAGTGAGCCAGTGTAATTACAGGCACAAGGGATCATAGCTCGCAAGGTTGGTGGCGCATTGGTGATGTAAGCGATGGTTAACATTTCTTACAATGCCAATGTATTTGGGCGTTGGTGACCACTTATCATCAGGTGGCCCATATGCTCGTCCGCCTTCCTATTCTATAAAAAAAAAATCATCTAATGTATGATGTAGCGTAATATTTCTTACAGTGTCATTGTCGTGGCATCAGATTATCATTTACCAGACTGCCTATCCTATGTATACCTATTTAAAAAAAAAATTATCTTCCAGCACGAGATCGAAGCTAGCTTACCACAGGACGGTGACCCACCAAGAGAAGCCGCAATGCGATTGTTGCGGCAAAGTTTTCGCGAACAAAATGACCTTGAAATATCACCTCAAGTAAGTTGGTACATTGAATACAGATTAAAAATAAAAATATACTCTACTTAAAAAGTTCGTATATTTCGGAGAATGTGCTCAGGAATTACACGAACTGATTCCTCCCGCCCCCTTTTTACTATCGAACGGCCAGGCAAACGCGACCAAAGCGCCATAGGTACACAGTGGAAATTCCCCGCCTACGTACGAAGCGCTTTGAGTCTACATTCATCATTCGCACTGCGAAACTATGGAATGCTGCGTGAATGATGCCCGAGTCCGTATTTCCTGATAGGTACAATGTTGGTGTCTTCATATCCAGAGTAAACAGGTTTCTTAAAGGCAATCGTGATATATCCTAGACCGTGTAGGTACTTAACATCAGGCAAGTCAACGGTCAAACGCTTGCCTATTAATTGTAAAAAAAAAGTTATCAACTTATTTTTTATTTTTTCAGAATATTACCACTGAATAAAGATGAAAAGCCGAAGGAGAAGTTATTCATCCCCTGTAAGGGGTGCGGGAAAATATTCCACTCGAAGAAGAGTTACAGAGCGCATGCGTGAGTTTCTCCATATATGTATATTTAGCATCCAGAAGTGAAAGTGATTTTTTTAGACATTTATTAAAAGTCGCGCCAATAATGAATTAATTGCTTTATCTTTCTGTTCAACAAAATGGCGGCTTGAAATTCGCGCGTGATTTATTTAATAATTTTTATTTAACAAGCCGTTGTATGGATCAAGGAGTCTCTTTGCTCGTATGTTAGGTAAGGGATGTCACGGTTACATGAGAGGGATCCCGTGGCGCTCTTCGTTGAGACGGAAAGGGTTCCGCTGGTTTTTTAGTGGGTATTGCGATGTTCGGGGTGCACTCGGCGCCTTGGACACCGGCGAGCCCCACATACCATGCGTTTCCCCCACGGGAACAGTGGGGGAAACGCGTAACGCGTTTTTCTAGTTGGTGGTCCATGGCCACAATAGAGCAGGAGTAAGACGGTGTTGCGAGTCACGAAAAACATTTTTACCCGAATAATTCAGAATAACACATCATGAACTGAGGGCAAATGTCATCACGTGGGTCATACTGTGTGTTTACTGCTGTGTGTGCGTGGAGATAATTCAAAGTTACAAGTATCTCTAGCCAGTATATACTGCACTGGTTACGGGACAATTTGATTTTCTTTCAATCAATGCGTTGTTTATTGTGATCATCAGCGTGATCCACGAGGGGCTCAGCTTCACGTGTTCGGTCTGCGGCAAGCTGTTCCAATGGAAGCGGAACCTCGCGAGGCACATGCGGAACCATCGCGAGCGGGAGGCCGGAGCCCTGCACCGCTGCCGGGACTGCGGGAAGAGCTTCGCCAGCCGGGACTGCTACAACAACCACATGCGGCTCAGCAAGCGGCACGCGCACGAGGACAGCTACGTGTGAGTGGGGGGGGCAACGACCCCTTACAGCCTGTGTATGCCCCACTGCTGGGCTAAAGGCCTCACTATTTGAGGAGAATGTTTGGAGCTTATTCCACCATGCTGCTCCAATGCGTGTTGGTGGATGTTGGTGGTTGCTGCCACACATGTTGCAGAATTTAAATGAAATTAGACACATGCAGGTTTCCTCACGATGTTTTCCTTCACCGTTAAGCACGAGATGAATTATAATCACAAATTAAGCACATGAAAATTCAGTGGTGCTTGCCCGGGTTTGAACTCACGATCATCATGACCACTCACTTTATATTTTCCTTATATAATTATAACACTTAAGCTTTCTTTATATTCAGTTCTATGTAATTTTCTATATATATATATATATATATATATATATATTAATTATATAATGCGGTTTTCTATAAAGATATTGTTTCAGGCACGCGTGCCACTTTTGTGGTAAGAAGTTCGCGACCCGGTGGTGTATGATCGACCACATTGATTGGGACCACCTCAGGCGTATCAAGTACCAGTGTAGCGTGTGCTTTAAGGTATCGTGTGGGACGAACACATTGACAGTTAGCTATTGTCTTTTTTTTTTTTTTATAGAATAGTAATATTTTATTATATTAGTTAATATTATTCTGGTGGTAGGATGCTAACATCCGCCTGGCTTGTTACCACCGTACGCATGGTGAAAAACTCGTGAAGTGGCTTGCAGCCGCGTTTCGAGGTCAGCCAGCGTACAGCCAGTGCCCGAGCGAGTATTGCTGCGATGGGTGTTGGTCCAGTGGAGACGGCTGTTGAACCAATGCCGGGGGAAACTGTATTGACCTGCCGGACAGGGAGACCCGAAGAAACGGCTGTTCCGCTGGCCGCCCGTGGCATAGTACAGGGGCCCGAGCGTGCCTAACCAGCTCTCGAGGCTGCCCCACCAGGCCACGCATAATCTCGGGGTGGACCGTCGTGCCGGTTGGTGACCGGAAGGTGGGGTCCCGGCGGCCACTTCCGGGGGGGTTCGGGGGCCCTTCCGTCCGGCGGATCAGTATATTTTCCTTTTTGGCAAACATTTGGGAAAACACGCCTCCATACTTTGCCCATCCCTATCGTGGCAATACGTCGCTCGCCTCACGTCTCTTTTCCTAATTTCCAAATGGTAGCGCAAATAAGGAATAACGGTCGTTCAGCGGTGCACACCCCCACCATACCCACGCTGTTTGAGGTCGAGTTCTCTAACATCCGAGGACTCCACGCTAACCTCAACGCTGTCCACCACCATCTCGAGACAGCACGGCCAGCAATGTTGTTTCTCACGGAGACGCAAATACTCCGCCCTGCCAACACCAGCTACCTTAACTATCCCGGCTACATGCTTGAAGAATCTTTTAAAGCGAAAGCCGGAGTATGCTTGTTCGTCAGGGCGGATGTTTGTTGTCACCGATTGCGCTGCTTGGAGGACCCCTCCTTCTCCATGTTGGTGGTACGTGTGGACCTGGTTCGTCAGAGTCGAGTCTACGTGTGCCTCTACAGATCCCACAATGGTGACTTGGAGACAAGCCGATTATTCGACCATCTTAGTCGGGTGGCAGATGCTGCGCAAGAGCAGTTTCCTAACGCGGAATTGGTGTTTTTGGGGGATTTTAATGCTCACCATGAATCATGGTTGAAATCCCTCAAAACTGACCATGCTGGAAGAACTGCTCATGCTTTTGCTCTCACACACGACTTGACCCAACTGGTTGATCAGCCCACCAGGATCCCAGACATTGATGGGCAAGCGCCTTCTCTACTGGATCTTCTGCTGACTTCTCACCCGGTGGAATATCAGGTTGTGGTTCAAGCTCCACTTGGTTCTTCGGATCACGGCCTTATATCTACCAAAGTGCCACAGGCCAAGCTGCCGCCATCAGCGGTATGCAAACGTCGCGTTTGGCACTATAAGTCGGCAGATTGGGACGGTATGCGCGATTACTATGCGTCAGTCCCTTGGAAGGAACGTTGCTTCAGTGGGAATGACCCGACAGCTGGTGCCGCTGCTGTTGCTGATGAGATCATGTTAGGAATGGAATACTACATTCCTAGCTCAGATCTCATCAATAGGGGTACGCGTAACCGTTGGTTCACGCGTGAATGTGCCGACGCTGTATCATCTAAGCAGGCGGCATATCGCGCGTGGATCAACGGCTGCATTAGCGGGGCATCTAACATTGACTCACTGAAAGCAAACTACAATAAAAATTCCAAGTCCTGTAGGAAGGCATACACGAGAGCGGATGCACAGCGCATTGTACAGATTGGTCATGACCTTATTTCGCATCCTAGGGGCTCCCGTAGCTTCTGGCGTCTGACCAAGTCTGTGCAAAACAATTTCTGCCAACCTTCGCTGCCACCGCTCAGAAATCCGGACGGATCGCTAGCTCACAGTCCGCAGGAGAAAGCCGACCTCCTGGCTAAACTCTTTGCCGACAACTCTGTGATCGATGATTGTAGTGCGCAGCCGCCAACAATACCTTCATGTGGCCACACGATGCCTGACATCAAAATCAGGCAACGTGATGTGCGTGCGGAGCTGCAATCACTCGATATACGGAAAGCTAGCGGTCCCGATGGAATACCAGCCATTGTGCTGAAGAAGTGCGCGGCGGAGCTGTCTCCTGTGTTAACGCGCCTGTTTCAACTTTCTCTCTCTTCGGGATGTGTGCCGGAGGCTTGGAGAAGAGCTAATGTGCAAGCGGTTCCCAAAAAAGGGGATCGGTCTGACCCGGCAAATTATCGGCCAATAGCTATCACCTCAGTACTTTGTAAGGTGATGGAACGGATTTTAAACAACCAACTGATCCATTACCTAGAAGATCACTGTCTAATTAATGATCGTCAGTACGGATTTCGACCAAAACGGTCCACAGGTGATCTTCTAGCGTACGTAACGCACCTCTGGGGTGAAGCTATCGACAAGCATGGAGAATCGTTGGCTGTCAGCCTCGATATCTCCAAGGCTTTCGACAGGGTCTGGCACAGAAGTCTTCTCTCCAAGCTACCGGCATATGGTCTGCCTGCTCAGCTATGCACCTGGATTGCCAGCTTCCTACACAAGCGTAGCCTTCGTGTTTTAGTAGATGGTTGCGCTTCACAATTCTATGTAGTGAATGCTGGCGTCCCCCAGGGATCTGTGCTATCTCCCACACTCTTTCTTTTGCATATCAATGATATGCTCTCTCTTGGGAACATACATTGCTATGCAGATGATAGTACAGTGCATGGTGGATACCACGGACGCGCAGTGGCTGGGCGGGCGGAAACTGAGGAGAGGCGGGAGAATCTTGTTATTGAACTTGATAGGACATTAGAGCTCATCGCCAAATGGGGTTCTGATAATCTTGTTGAGTTTAATGCCAAGAAAACACAGGTGTGCGCTCTCACAGCGAAAAAGTCACCATTTTACCCTCATCCCTCCCTCTGTGGCACACCGCTGATGATACAAAGCAAAATCGCCATGCTGGGGATGGACGTTCGCTGCGACCTTAGTCCAAGGGATTACATCGAGGCTATTATAAAAACAGCTTCACGAAAACTCGGAGTTCTGAACAAGGTGCGGCGTTTTTTCACGCCACAACAACTGTGCCTGTTATACAAAACACAGGTACGGTCTTGCGTTGAATATTGCTCGCACCTTTGGGATGGCTCCGCTAAGTACCTTATGGAGGCCTTGGACCGGTTGCAGCGACGTGCAGTACGCATTATTGGCGACGTAAAGGTCACAAACACCCTTGAACCTTTACAATTGCGTCGTGAGATAGCAGCACTGAGCGCTTTCTATCGTCTGTATCACGGCGAGTGCTCTGAGGAATTATTCTCTCTAATTCCTGCTTCCCCCTTCCTTCTTAAGTCCACGCGAGCTGGTTCTCGATGTCACCGCCTAACTGTGACATCAATTCCATCGCGCACAAAGAAATTTGGCAACTCCTTTCTTTGTCGCACTACCAAAGAATGGAATTCCTTACCAGCTCACGTGTTCCCCTCCTCTTACAACCCGGGTTCCTTTAAACGAGGCGTGAAGAGGCATCTTGCGGGCCGGCAAGGCGGGGCGGTTAGTACAGAACAATCTTCCCGACTGTACTGGCCGTCGTCGCGTTTGGACTCTACTACCACTTACCATCAGGTGGAGTAGAGTCATTTGCCTTCCCGGGGCATATAAAAAAAAAAAAAAAAAAAGGAAGGCGGACGAGCATATGGGCCACCTGATGGTAAGTGGTCACCAGCGCTCTTAGACATTAGCATTGTAAGAAATGTCAACCATCGCTTACATATCCAATGCGCCACCAACCTTGGGAACCAAGATTTTATGTCCCTTGTGCCTGTAATTACACTGGCTCACTCACCCTTCAAACCGGAACACAACAATATCAAGTATTGCTGTTTTGCGGTAGAATATCTGATGAGTGGGTGGTACCTACCCAGACGAGCTTGCACAAAGCCCTACCACCAGTGGGAAACTTTTTTTTAAATAATATGCTGCTTCTCCCCTTCCTTCACAAGTCTACGCGTGCTGGCTCTCGATGTCACCGCCTAACTGTGACATCAATTCCATCGTGCACAAAGAAATTTGGCAACTCTTTACAAGCTCACGTGTTCCCCTCCTCTTACAACCCGGGTTCCTTCATAAAAAAGATGGGGATTTGACAGTCGCTCCGGGTCCCACTTGGCACAAAGTTTGTCTATTGCCATTCAGCGCGGAAATGCGGCCTGCATTATGGGCAGCTTTGCGTCGGGTGGGAATCGAGAGGGACTATTTGAAATTTGACTAAAATAATAAAAATTAATAATGTAAATTAAAAAAAAAGATACATTTGATACGTAGTCAACTCGGTTACCATCTGACGAGTATGTTTTTGTTTACAGCCGTTTAAGACGGCGAAGATAATGGTCGCGCACATGAATAATATTCACGAAGGAAAGAATAAGAAGGAGCCGGACGGCGAGCATCTGTGTGATATCTGCGGGAAATCGTATAAGGTGAGAGAAAATAAGGACCAGGAAACTTATAAACGTAGACCTATCTCTTTCTGACATCAAAGATTTGACATTCGATAGAATAAGACAGCACTGTTTCACTGAGCGAATTTATTTGACAATATTTTTCTATTGTCCATTCCAATGGTCGTATAAGGTGGGTGAAGTTAAATGATTTAAAATTATGTTTGTTCGATAAAGCATTCTATAAGATAATTTATAAGAATCTGCTGACATGCTCTTGGAATTTTCTAATAGCTAAACTTGGGAAAACTAATAGAAAAAATTCGTTAGGAAACCTGCATGTGTCATATGAGTGTAATTTCACTGAAATTCTGCCACATGTGTGTTCCACAAACGCCATTGGAGCGTGGTGGAATATGCTCCAAAACCTTCTCCTCAAAATGAAGATGAGTGAGCCAGTGTAATTACAGGCACAAAGGACATAACACCTTAGTCCCCAAGGTTGGTGGCGCATTGGCGATGTAAGCGATGGTTAACATTTCTTACAATGCCAATGTCTATGGGCGTTGGTGACCACTTACCATCAAGTGGCCCATATGCTCGTCCGCCTACCTATATTATAAAAAAAAAGAAGAGGAGGCCTTAGCCCAGCAGTGGGACATTCACAGGCTGTTACCATACCACATAAATGATTTTACGTTACAGACGGTCAAACGGCTCAAAGGTCACGTATGGGCGATGCACACGAACAGATCGGTCTCGAAGAGTTTTAAGTGCACCCTTTGCCCTGCGACTTTCTCCTGGCAAACCAGCATCTACAAACATATGAAAATGATGCATTACAGCAAACGCGCCAAAGTAAGCTTTTATATATTATAAGAACGTGAAATTCACTCTTGTCACGTCAATAGTCTGAATTTGAAACGGATGTAACTGCGAAGTGCAGCGATGGTGACCACTTACCATCTATATTATAAAACAACACCGCTTGAATGATCGCTTGGATATTGTTGTAACTCGTCGCTAGATGGCGCTGTAACGTATGAAATTATATACCAACCCAATCGCGATAAATATTTCTATATACATACTCACATATAGGGTTTAAAAACTTTTTACCGAATTTGAATCTCTTCCACTATAAATATGCCAAGCCTTATTAGGTATTTACAGAAATAAATAACTATATTGCAATTTAAAATACAACTAGCGCCATCTAGTAAATAAAAGTAAAATTGAAATTACATTCGACATAATTTGATTTGATCTTAAACTTATATAAATAAGCCGTCAAGTTTAATGATCCAGTAATAATATTGCAAGCTTAGACCGGCTCATGATGAGCCAAAATAATCAAATATGATCTTCGTAAATGTATTAAAAAGTAATATTTCTACTATTCAAACGGTAAGATGGATTAGATGATTCTTCGCGAAGTCCGTACGTGGAATTTTCATTAAAATTGATTTATTTTTGAAGATAACAAATAAATATTATTCAACTTTAAAAAAAGGATGATTCTGTGTTCTCTCTATTATGTTTTTGAATTATTCAAAAACTGGACGCCATGTTTTGTACATTGGTTGTTTAATGGAACCACAAAGAGACACTATCATAAGCGTACCGTAATATATTTTTAGGAATCAGGATGGAAATAGGTTTTTAAAGAGATTAATCAAAACAACTATACATATAAAATTTATATACAAAAATAGAACAAATGAATCAAAACTAAGCAACTGAAATATTATTTGAGATATTCTCCACAACCGAGAGTCAGCCTGGCCGCACGATGAGCTCGGCAGGGTTTCCACCACGATGATCACGTAATCAAGTCGAGTCAATAAGCCACGCCCCTTAGGAAGACATTCCTAACAATGTATAATTCTTCTGTACGCGTGTTTCTCACCTAACTCGTCCTAAACGACTGGACTGCTTGGATGAAATTTTGTGTTTATTTCAATGGGTTCCTGTTTGGCTTGAAAACACAATTGGGCCAAGTAGGTGGCGCTGCTGTCGGTATGTCAGCAAATGAAAAAATGTCTGTATGGCAGGACGAGGGAACTGCTTTTAATTTAATTTTTTTTTCTATCAGCAACCGCGAGTGCCAGTTAAGAAACCGGAGACCTACCCGGGCATCGATGTGGCGACCCGGATGCAATACTTCCCGCCAAACATCACACAGAACACGCCGCTTATAAACTTACCTCAGAATGTTTGAATAAACATTTTTTTTATATAATTTGTTTTTTTTTTAAATATTTTTTTTTTCATATTTATTATAGTCAAATGATTATGACAAAGAAAGAAAAACTTGATTTAAGCTACTTAATAAACTTAGATAGTGTTTCGGTTTGAAGAGCGAGTGAGCCAGTGTAACGTCGCTGATACTAGTTGACAGATGGCATTCCTGAGCCTAAACTTTTCTACAGGACTGTACTACATTGTAACTTATATAACGTTTAAACGCGTTGACTTAGAAACTTGAAATTGTGTATGCTAGTCCATTAAATATATCTAAAAGTGGTAGTGACCACAAAAATGCGACGCAGAAATATTAAGCATAGTTTTTCTTATTTTTCCTGCGGTAAAGGGAGCGCGGTCTAAGGGTCCGTTCACACAGACCGGCTCGGAGAGGAGAGCAGATTTTTATCACGTTGGAAACAGTGTTTTGAGTGATTGTAGTAAAGTTTATTTTTGCATTTGCACCTTTTTTGTCATTAAAAATGCCTGAACGCGCTTCGTGTGAAGTAATAAAAGGAGCCGACCGGCTCCGCTTGCGTGCTCTTTCTCGCTCGCACCCGCTTTCAGATCTCTTCCAGCCGGTCGATGTGAAATAGTTGGCGGCTCCGCTCCGGCCAATTCCAAGCGTATACGACCCGGTCTGTGTGAAAAGAAAAAAGCAGGCCGATGCTCTCCGAGCCGGTCTGTGTGAACGGACCCTATTGAGCATGGCTTATATACATGTAACTCTTAAACGCGTTGACTCAGAAACTTGAAATTTTGTATGCTAGTCAATTAAAGATTTTTTTTATCTCTACCACTTTTAGGTAAAAAGTGGTAGTTAGTGAACAAAAATGAAGAAATATTAAGCGTAGTTTTTTACACTTTCTGACGTAAAGGGAGCGCGCACTATTGAATGTTAGGCAGAATTAATTAAAATAAATTTAAAATAATAATAAAATAAAATTGTTTATTAATAATAAAATAAAATTTATTTAAAAATAATTATTTTTAATAAAATTTCAATTAGTTAATTTGCTTTAACTATTTATTTCGTTTAACAATTTTAAAATAAGGGTTAATAGCTGTTAAGGTTACATCGTAAAGCAATCCAGAAATAGGGCTACCAAGCTGTTGTTCGTCATTTATAAATATATGACGATAATATTTTAAAAATTAAAGGTGATTTTCAATCTTAATTAGTAGGCAAAGAATATTAATAATAACATAATTAATTACAGGAAAAAGGGACATAACATCTTAGTTCCCAAGGTTGGTGGCGCATTGGTGATGTAAGCGATGGTTAACATTTCTTACAATGCCAATGTCTATGGGCGTTGGTGACCGCTTACCATCAGGTGGCCCATATGCTCGTCCGCCTTCCTATTCTATAAAAAAAACAATAGAAAAAAATCTGTGTTTTAAATTTCTGCATCGCATTTTTGTGGTCGCTACCACTTTTAGGTATCTTTAAGACTAGCATATAAAATTTCAAGTTTCCAAGACAACGCGTTAAAACGTTATATAAGCTACAAGGTAGTACAGTCCCGTAGAAAAGTTTCGGCTCAGGAATGCCATCTGTCGGCTAGTATCAACACATGGGACAAAACATCTTAGCTCCGAAGGTCATTGGCGCATTGGCGATTTAAGGAATGGATGGAATGAACTCATCAAGTGGACCATTTGTCAGTCTTAGTTATGGTAAAATTAAAAAAAATCCCACAGCTGGGCGTGGGTAATACACATGACGTCACACAAATTTAGAATTATTTAAAATAGGTAGGTATAATTCAAAATTTATACAAGAGTAAATAATTTAAAATGAAATATATGAAGTAAAGGAATATAAGAAATCAAAATAAACTTAAGTTAAGTAATTTTATTAAAACTAACTTAGATTCTGTTCCATTCCAAGATAACAAAACTTAGAATTACATGTTACACTTAGCTACTTATATACACTTTAATTTTGTTTATTGTGTTTATTTTATGATTACATTTAATTGTTGAGCCGGTTGGCGTGGTTGGTAGATGGCCTTTCATGCCGAAGGTTGTGGGTTCGATTCCCACCCAGGACAGACATTTTTGTGCATGAACATGTCTGTTTGTCCTGAGTCTGGGTGTAATTATCTATATAGTTACGTATTTACAAAAGAAAAGTAGTATATGTAGTATATCAGTTGTCTGGTTTCCATAGTATGAGCTCTGCTTAGTTTGGGATCAGATGGCCGTGTGTGAATAATGTCCCAGGATATTATTATTATTGTTCACTGTTTGCACCTAAAATGAACGGGCTAATATTTATGATAGGCCCGAAAGCACTCCAGGTGGAGTCCAGGTTGGTTTTCACAAGTGGGACAATAACACAGGGTATTTATCCTCTTCTTCGAGGTATCCCAGCAATGTTTGCACCGTCTCCTTTTGGTATTCCGTTTCTCATTCCTCGGGCAATGCACTGGTAAATGTATCCTATCATTCTCCACCGTGGCCTTAATATTTCCATGTCCACTTTGTTTTGGGGGTGGAAGTAGTTCTGTGATTATTTCCTCTCTAAATTTATAGAAGCTGATCTTTTTATTCAATTTAATTTTGTACAAGTAGTACGCGTTCCACATCAACATTTGTAATATGTGTATCCCTAATTTCTTATGCCACGGCATAATCATTTGTTCACACGTGTAATATGCCAGCAAATCCTGTCTGTTGATGCCGTTCATTACTTTATTGTACTTACTGATCATTTCCGGTTTTAGAATAGTTTGGCCCCTTCTATTTGTAACTGGAACGAGGTCTGGGGAGTGTGCTGTGCTTATTGTTAATACATCACGGTGGTCTTTCCACTTGCAGACGCATATACCGTTACGGTTGTAGCTGAACACGCTCCCCCCTTTTTTCAATTTGGTCGCCACCATCGCTGGGTTCCCTTTGCGTTTCGCTCTCAGCATCCCAGTTGTATTCAAGCCGTGATTCAACAAGAACTCCGAGAGTTGAACACTGCTGTAATAACTATCGATAAACACGATTCGCCCTGTCTCTAAATAGCTTTCGAGCAATTTTGCCACCACTTTATTGGTATGACCCTTACTGCCCACGTCTCCTTTCCCTTTGTACAAATGTATCTTTAGCGAGAAGCCACTTGAGGTGACCAGGGTGTACAGCTTGGCGCCGTATTTCTGTCGTTTCCTTTTAAAAAACTGTCGGCTACGTTCCCTGCTTAATATAACCGAATCCTCAATGCACAATTCCTCGCCGGGATTGTAAATGTCCGCCATTTTCCCGTTGAAATAGGCGACCAGGCTTTCCAAGTTATGTTTTCCGAACCGTAGACATCTAAATATCAATAAGAACACATTCTTCGACATAAATTTCGCCGGAAACAGATTGAACAGATAATCTTTGCGCCAATAATCGCTGAGGCTGTTCAGCTTTATATGACCCATGTGGAAGAGGATACCCAGAAATACCAGAAGCTTCTGTTTGGTTATGTTCTCCCATTTGCGTATTCTTGACTGGGGCGCGCTGGTCAGTTGTAATAATTGCTTCGCACACACATTTGTACTTGTTACAATTTCATTCAAAATGTTTTCATTGAATAGAATTTCGAAAAAGTCAAATGGTGTGGTAGCTTTGTCTTCTATCCGTACCTCCTCTTTGCTGTTGAATGTCGGTGGTCGGCGTTCAGGGCGCTGCACCGACCACTCGCCGTTCGGTTCCGCCCCTGAGCTTTCACCATCGTCGTCCGATGACTCTTCGTCGTCACCACCGCTGATACTGGTATCGGATTCACTGGAAATTGAATACAAATTTAAGTGGTGGTAGGGCTTTGTACCGCCAAATAGTAATACTTAAATGGTTTCGGTTTTAAGGGTGAGTGAACTAGTAACTACAGACACAAGGGACATTAAAACAAAGTAACAGCCTGTGAATGTCCCACTGCTGGGCTAAGGCCTCTTCTCCTTTTTTGAGGAGGTTTGGAGATTATTCCACCACGCTGCTCCAATGCGGGTTGGTGGAATACACGTGTGGCAGATTTTCGATGAAATTAGATTAGGTTTCCTCACGATGTTTTCCTTCACCGTCGAGCACGTGATGAATTATATTCACAAATTAAGCACATGAAAATTCAGTGGTGCTTGCCTGGGTTCATCGGTTAAGATTCACGCGTTCTAACCACTGGGCCATCTCGGCTTCAAATCTATTACTATTTATTTCGTCAGATATGAAATAAATAGTGTTGTGTTATATATAAATATATATTAATCAGCAGATCTATTAGCGATTCGCATGGCATATGTGGTTAGGTTTGTTTATCTTCGATTGGACTAGCATATCACCTACTCATCATCACCGCCCAGTAGTTCTTCATCCGTGTTCATATCAGCTTCAACCTCATCACCCAAGCTTTCCCTTCGGACCTTATGTAAGTCATCGTATTGCATATCTGTAAGTTAAAATGTTTTTTGTAATATAAATACGTTATATGCACTTGGTGGTGGGGCTATGTGCATTCCTGTCTGGGTGGGTACCACCCACTCATCAGATATTCTACCGCAAAATAGCAGTACTTGGTATTGTTGTGTTCCGGTATGAATGGTGAGTGTGTCAGACATCTTAGTTAACATTTCTTACAGCGCTACTTTCTACAGGCGGTTATGACCACTTGCCAGGCTACCTACCTCGTACAATATACAGTAGAATATATGAGTGGGATCTACCCAGAAGGCTTTCACAAAGCCCTACTAACTACATGGAGCAATATTCCATATGGCTAAGTGTCAAATCTGCCACCACTTTTGTCCAGCAGTGGACACTTGGTTATTACTTTACCCGGTCCGTTGTTGTGACGAACAATACAGGAATCTCCATCAGGTATTTGTTCATCAAATAATGGATCTCTCATAGGTTGGTTGGTCTCATTAGGAGAACTGCGGTCTGTGAGCTGAAATGCATATTAAAATACCGTTAATTTCAGCTTTCATTTGGTTTAGAAACGGACTTATAGAGCTCACACAATACTGGGTAAGATTAGAATTATTTAATTTAGAAGGTTGGTACTGCTTTGTGAAAGCCTGGGTAGGTACCACCGACTATTCTACTGCCAAACAGCAATACGCCACTTTGAAAGTTGAGTAAACCGATGTAACTTAGTTCCCAATAATGCATCTTATTCTATGGTGGTGATATCATAACATCGGATGACATTACCAAAAAATTAAATCTTAGACTTAAGTTAAACACTGATTTCTCTATTTCTCTCATAATTGTTTTAACATTAACTATTGACTATTGTTTAACTAATAACCCATTAGGGTCCGTTCACACAGACCGGCTCGGAGAGCATCGGCCTGCTTTTTTCTTTTCACACAGACCGGGTCGTATACGCTTGGAATTGGCCGGAGCGGAGCCGCCAACTATTTCACATCGACCATTCGACAGGCTGCGCAAGCGAGAAAGAGCACGCAAGCGGAGCCGGTCGGCTCTTTTTATTACTTCACACGAAGCGCGTTCAGGCATTTTTAATGACAAAAAAGGTGCAAATGCAAAAATAAACTTTACTACAATCACTCAAAACACTGTTTCCAACGTGATAAAAATCTGCTCTCCTCTCCGAGCCGGTCTGTGTGAACGGACCCTTAACGTTACCTTTTCATCAACTCTCTCTACCATCATCTTTGCGAGTACAATATCATCCTCTGACTCCAAATTATCTGGTATGAATGGAGCATCTGAAATTAAATATATTTTTTATGAGTAATTACTTAAACTTTGGTATTGTTGTGTTCCGGTTTGAAGGGTGAGTGAGCCAGTGTAATTACAAGCACAAGGGACATATGCACCCAGACAGGCATGCACAAATCCCTAGCACTGATAAGTTACAAAGTGAACCAACCCACAGTAGAGCAATGTAGTATTATATATAAACTAATGAAGTACATGAAAATTCAGTGGTGCTTACAAGTGTTTGATTTTGTAACTTTTGGTTACGTATCACACGTTTTCCCCACTGCACCATCTCCTCTCATCATCAATTAGTTCAGCAAACCAGGAAATATAAGACCCTCATAGTAGCAGTACTTATTTCTATAAGCCTATTCCAATCGAAGAAATAGATAAACAAACCTTAGATTTACATATTCCATGCGATTCACTAATAACTCTGGTGTATTACGCACTACAAACAGTTTGCGATTGTTTAATGATTAATATATTTCTATTTGTAATACAAGAGGATTACACTTAGCTACTTGTACGTACACACTTAATTTGACTTACAAAGTTAAAAATCTCCATCATCTTTTTTACACAAATCCGTAATAAATACAACAGATTATTTGGATCTTGACGAGCAATGTCATATCATGTCATATGATGGAACAAATAAGACATTAAGAGGATCATTACAAAATATCTTACCGACTTCCATACATTTCTCGCTATCGTATGAGACGGGCTCATTTTTGACGATATCCTCATCTGTAAACAGTCCTGTGCTGAATTGCGTATCAGACAACAAATGTGAGGTCAACCTCTGCTTAGCGTGAATCAATAGATCATTAGGTGAGTTGAGAAATTTGTGCTGAAACATAAGGAAATATAGTTAAAAAAAATTATAGTTATAAGGCTGAAATCTTTTCAATTATAAATTAGGTAGGTTGATAGTCAATTGGGTTGATGGTCAGGTCATCACCACCCAAAGCGATTGGCACCTTAAGAAATATTAAGCACTACCCACATCACCAAAACACAACCAACCTTGGGTACTAAAATGTTATGTCTACCCACCCATCTCTTATAAATAATATATATATGTATATATATATATATATATATATATATATATATGTATATATATATATATATATATATATATATATGTATATATATATATATTTATATATGGTCAGGTCATCACCACCCAAAGTGATTGGCACCTTAAGAAATATTAAGCACTACCCA